>NW_027010931.1:0-27528 GCF_036934945.1 Oncorhynchus masou masou | reverse complement strand
GCGTTATCTTCTTGAAACTCCCCATCCCGGATCCGGGATCGTGACTAAAGCCTCAGGCTCATTAGCATAACGCAACGTTAACGATTTCTGAAAATCGCAAATAAAATTAAAATAATGCGTTTGCTCTCAAGCTTAGCCTTTTCTTAACAACACTGTCATCTCAGATTTTCAAAATATGCTTTTGAACCATAGAAATTGACTAATTTGTGTAAGAGTATGCAAAGCTAGCATAGCATTTTGTGTAGCATGTAGCACGCAACATTTTCACAAAAGCCAGATAACCAAATAAATAAAATCATTAACTTTGAAGAGCTTCGGATGTTTTCAATGAGGAGACTCTCAGTTACATAGCAAATGTGCAGTTTTTCAAAAAAATATTATTTGTGTAGGACAAATCGCTCCGTTTTGTTCACGTTTGGCTATGAAAAAACCCTGTATACAGTTATAGCCTGAAGCTCATTAGCATAATGTAACGTTAACGATTTCTGAAAATCGCAAATAAAATGAAAATAATGCATCTGCTCTCAAGCTTAGCCTTTTCTTAACAACACTGTCATCTCAGATTTTCAAAATATGCTTTTGAACCATAGAAATTGACTAATTTGTGTAAGAGTATGCAAAGCTAGCAATGCATTTTGAATAACATGTAGCACGCAACATTTTCACAAAAACCAGATAACCAAATAAATAAAATCATTTACCTTTGAAGAGCTTCTGATGTTTTCAATGAGGAGACTCTCAGTTACACACCAAATGCGCAGTGTTTCCTGAAAGCGTCTGTGTGTAGGAGAAATCGTTCCGTTTTCTACATTGCGCCTGGCTACTGAAACGAACCGAAAATGCAGTCACCTACAACGTAAAACTTTTTCCGGATTAACTACATAATATCGACCGAAACATGGCAAACGTTGTTTGGAATCAGTCCTCAAGGTGTTTTTTCACATATCTCTTCATTGACATGCAGTTCGTGGAAGCTTGCTTTACTCTCTGTATTGTTTGGAAAAATACTGGCAGGGTGACTTTTGCGCACCAATTTCGGCGCAGGCACACCGGGCGGACACGTGGTAAATGTGGTCTCTTATGGTCAATCTTCCAATGATCTGCCTACAAATACGTCACAATGCTGCAGACACCTTGGGGAAACGACAGAAAGGGCAGACTCATTCCTCTTGCGTTCACAGCCATATAAGGAGATCATGACAAACAGAGCCTCAAAAATCCTTGTCATTTCCTGGATGCCATCTCATCTTGGTTTTGCCTGAAGCTCACGTTAAAGGGCACGCACAGAGAAGATCTTTGTATTTCTGGACACGCTAGAGTGTTTTCTTTCAACAGTAGCAATTATATGCATAGTCGAGCATCTTTTTGTGACAAAATATCTTGTTTAAAACGGGAACGTTTTTCATCCAAAAATGAAATTGCGCCCCTAGAGTTCAAAGAGGTTAAATTACACAGTACTAGGATGTTAGTCCATCTATAAAGATTAGACATTAAACTGTACATGTAAACCTGTCTCTAACTTCACTCTTTTCCCCAGCGTCTTAGTATGGATATCTTTGTCAATTGTCATGATGCATTCTATCTCGGGTCATTGTGCTCCTGAGCCAGGTATGTAGACATGTTAATGCACTGAAAGATCTCTCACAGCTGCTAACTGGAGAGTCAGTGAAACCTGTATGATTGCCTTCAGTGATGTGAACATATCAGGGTCTGAGAGTTTATACACACAGGACATGTCAGAAGTGGCAACTTTCTTATTCGGAGAGGTAATGAGGAAGGACTACTTCCTCTGGCTTGATTGGAATATGCCGTGGTTGTCTTGTGTGGGCCTCCCCCCTCTCTGCGTTCTCCTGTGTTCCCTCTGTCCTGTCTGTTCCTCCCTCTATGCCGTGGTTGTCTTGTGTGGACCTCCCCCCTCTCTGCGTTCTCCTGTGTTCTCTCTGTCCTGTCTGCTCCTCCCTCTATGTTATCCTGTGTTCTCTCTGTCCTGTCTGCTCCTCCCTCTATGTTCTCCTGTGTTCTCTCTGTCCTGTCTGCTCCTCCCTCTATGTTCTCCTGTGTTCTCTCTGTCTTGTCTGCTCCTCCCTCTACGTTCTCCTGTGTTCTCTCTGTCCTGTCTGCTCCTCCCTCTACGTTCTCCTGTGTTCTCTCCGTCCTGTCTGCTCCTCCCTCTACGTTCTCCTGTGTTCTCTCTGTCCTGTCTGCTCCTCCATCTATGTTCTCCTGTGTTCCCTCTGTCCTGTCTGCTCCTCCCTCTATGTTCTCCTGTGTTCTCTCTGTCCTGTCTGTTCCTCCCTCTACGTTCTCCTGTGTTCTCTGTCCTGTCTGCTCCTCCCTCTACGTTCGCCTGTGTTCTCTCTGTCCTGTCTGCTCCTGCCTCTATGTTCTCCTGTGTTCTCTCTGTCCTGTCTGCTCCTGCCTCTATGTTCTCCTGTGTTCTCTCTGTCTTGTCTTCTCCTCCCTCTACGTTCTCCTGTGTTCTCTCTGTCCTGTCTGCTCCTCCCTCTACGTTCGCCTGTGTTCTCTCTGTACTTGTCTGCTCCTCCCTCTATGTTCTCCTGTGTTCTCTGTACTGTCTGCTCCTGCCTCTATGTTCTCCTGTGTTCTCTCTGTACTGTCTGCTCCTCCCTCTATGTTCTCCTGTGTTCCCTCTGTCCTGTCTTCCCTCCCTCTATGTTCTCCTGTGTTCTCTCTGTCCTGTCTGCTCCTCCCTCTACGTTCTCCTGTGTTCTCTCTGTCCTGTCTGCTCCTCCCTCTACGTTCTCCTGTGTTCTCTCCGTCCTGTCTGTTCCTCCTCTACATTCTCCTGTGTTCTCTCTCTGTCCTGTCTACTCCTCCTCTATGTTCTCCTGTGCTCTCTGTCCTGTCTGCCCTCCTCTATGTTCTCCTGTGTTCTCTCTGTCCTGTCTGCTCCTCCCTCTATGTTCTCCTGTGTTCTCTCTGTCCTGTCTGTTCCTCCCTCTACGTTCTCCTGTGTTCTCTCTGTGCTGTCTGCTCCTCTATCTACGTTCTCCTGTGTTCTCTCTGTCCTGTCTGTTCCTCCCTCTACATTCTCCTGTGTTCTCTCTGTCCTGTCTACTCCTCCCCACGTTCTCCTGTGTTCCCTCTGTCCTGTCTTTCATCCCTCTATGTTCTCCTGTGTTCTCTCTGTGCTGTCTGCTCCTGCCTCTACGTTCTCCTGTGTCTCTCTGTCCTGTCTGTTCCTCCCTCTACGTTCTCCTGTGTTCTCTCTATCTTGTCTTCTCCTCACTCTACGTTCTCCTGTGTCTCTCTGTCCTGTCTGCTCCTCTCTCTTCCTTGCTGTCTGAAAATCTGCTTCCTGGATTTCCCATATTATTATGGAGACAGCGTAGTATCAGTGTCGTAGCAATATGAAGTATTCTGAACAGACAAACACACAGAGAAGTAACACACACACACACACACACACACACACACACAAATAATGTTTACCTGAATTGAGCTAAAGGTAAAATATGGGATCCTTTCTATTCATGGTTCACTCAGTCTTAATGCTGAATAACATTCAACTGTCTTTGCCTTCACTAAACAATTTATCTGTGTTCTCTGTGTCGCTTAGCAACAACATTGAATTGCAAAACAGATTATGCCCCATGGAAGTGCGCACATCATTTTATGACATTGTCAGACAACCCATCTGTGTAGCTAGATGCTAAATTATTGTATTGTAAAACACACACACACACACACAATCTATTCATTTACTCCTGCAAATACAACAACTGTCTCTGTGTTTGCTGCTACCTCTTCCATTCCGTACGGTATGTCCATCTTCTATAAATTAGAAAAGATGGTAGCTCAACTATCCAGCTTAGTTTTTTTACAACAGATAGATAATTGAGCTGACGATACCAAAGTAGCTAACGTCATGTTATCCATCAGTTAGTTTTATTAGTATGTTTTAGCATATTTTGGACTTGATTAGACAGTAATTGGTTAGTTTGTGAAACTTTGTCGGGGGATGAACTGAGGTTCAGCAGTTGGATTCCCGTGTCCAGATAGCTAATCGGACTGTCAAAACCCTGCTCATAACATCTGCTAGGTTGCTAATGAAGCAGAACTGCTAGCTAGACTGGTTAGTCCCTCACGTTAGTTAGCTTAACGTTATCTGTCAGTGCAGCTTTTGAGTCAACATGTTGAAATGTCAGTTACTTGAATCTGGCTTACTGTGAGGTCAGTAACTCTGAATTACATCATCATGGGCTAACAAACTGTGCTATATTAATAGCAAGCGTAAAAGTGTATCTCTGGTGTGTATCTCTGGTTTTCCTCCCATCTTTGCTGTCTCTCTCCCATAGAGAATGAACAGTTAACCCGCACGTGCCAATACATGCATTTTATGTGACGTCACGCCCTGGCCTTAGTTATCTTTGTTTTCTTTATTATTTTTGGTTAGAAGTCACGGTGTGACATGGGGGATTTATGTGTTTAGCCTGGTCTAGGGTTTTTTGTATGTTTATTGGCAGTGTCCTTTCTAGGTAGTTTGTATGTCTCATGGTTGCCTAGATTGGTCTCACCAGAGGCAGCTGTCTATCGTTGTCTCGTGATTGGGAACCATATTTAGGCAGCCATATTTTTGTGGGTATTTTGTGGGTGGTTGTCTTCTGTCTTTGTGTCATTGCACAAGATAGGACTGTTTCTGTGCTTTCACATTTGTTGATTTGTATTTTGTAGTGTTCTCGTGTATGGGTCTTGATTAAACATGTTGAACACTTAACCACACTGCATTTTGGTCCTCCTCTCCTTCAACGGAAGAAACCGTTAGACATACACTGAAATGCTGGTTTTAGGCAGCAGTGAAAAGGCAGGCCATGGCTCGTGTTCTGGACTATTCAATGCAGTGTGTAATACAGTGGAGCCTTGCTTGTTTTCCTCCTATCCCAGCAGGGTAAAAGACTTGCGTACTGAGACAAAATCATTTTGGGCCTGAAGCCCTGGAATGCCCAGTTGCAGCGTATGATTGTTCCTCATTACACACCACAGACCAACAAATACTATTCACATCAACAACATAGGAATCACTACAAAACTTCTCGTATGACCTTTATATCATTTATTAGGCACAACCTTTCGAACTTTGGTTTTCCTAGACGTGGCTACTAAATTCTGATCACGACATCCAATGGAGCACATTTCTGCAGCATTTGTAAAGACGTGATGTATACATGTTGATGATTTAATTATTGTGCTGTTTTGTACCTACACTGGTAGGTTGACTGATAACCAGGTTGCAGGCACTGGTTACAGCTTGAAGATTTCTCTTGAGTGGGCAGCTTGATGAACGCCAGTCAATTTTAATAACACCCAGAAAATATAGATCTCTGTTGATATCACATACATTATCAAGCATTTCACATGTTGTCCAGTTACTGACTGTTAGCACTTGGTGGTCTATAGCAGCTTCCCACTAGAATGGGCTTTAGGTGTGGCAGATGAACCTGTAGCCATATTCCTTCAACAGTATTTGTATGAGTCATTGTCTCAACGCAGCCTTATAATGCTGTGAAAGGATCCAGGAACCTAAACAATTTGGGTGGATCCCAGCCTCCTTACAATGCTGTGAAAGGATCCAGGAACCTAAACAATTTGGGTGGATCCCAGCCTCCTACAATGCTGTGAAAGGATCCAGGAACCTAAACGATTTGGGTGGATCCCAGCCTCCTTGCCAATGCTGTGAAAGGATCCAGGAACCCAAACGATTTGGGTGGATCCCAGCCTCCTCTTACAATGCTGTGAAAGATCCAGGAACCTAATCACGCTGGGTGGGATCCCAGCCTCCTTATAATGCTGTGAAAGGATCCAGGAACCTAAACAACTTGGGTGGATCCCAGCCTCCTTATAATGCCAGTGAAAGGATCCAGGAACCCAAACGATTTGGGTGGATCCCAGCCTCCTTATAATGCTGTGAAAGGATCCAGGAACCTAAACGATTTGGGTGGATCCCAGCCTCCTTATAATGCTGTGAAAGGATCCAGGAACCTAAACAATTTGGGTGGATCCCAGCCTCCTTATAATGCTGTGAAAGGATCCAGGAACCTAAATATGGGGGTGGATCCCAGCCTCCTTATAATGCTGTGAAAGGATCCAGGAACCTAAACGATTTGGGTGGATCCCAGCCTCCTTATAATGCTGTGAAAGGATCCAGAACCTAAACGATTTGGGTGGATCCCAGCCTCCTTACAATGCTGTGAAAGGATCCAGGAACCTAAACGATTTGGGTGGATCCCAGCCTCCTTACAATGCTGTGAAAGGATCCAGGGAGCCTAAACGATTTGGGTGGATCCCAGCCTCCTTACAATGCTGTGAAAGGATCCGGAACCTAAACAATTTGGTGGATCCCAGCCTCACCCACAATGCTGTGAAAGGATCCAGGAACCTAAACAATTTGGGTGGATCCCAGCCTCCTTACCTTACAATGCTTTGTGAAAGGATCCAGGAACCTAAACGATTTGGGTGGATCCCAGCCTCCTTATAAAACTAGCATTGTTTCCAGAAGGTATCAAAATATACAATACATTTGACAACAACAGAGCTGCAATAGTCTTGTAGCCAGTTACGGAGGACTCAAAGTCTGCTGAAACGTTCAATCCCACAATTTAGGGAGGTCAGAGGTCAGAGGGACAGACATTATGTGAAGTTTGTTGGTGTCAAGCAGAGACCCAATCAGTTCTGTTAAATTCCATCTTCAGCTGTTCTGAGCTGCCCTTCAATATGTAATTGAATCCCACATGAACGATGATAGACTACATTTCCTGATGCAAGTTTGAAATGTTTGGGAGCAGCTTGGATAGCACAACGTTTTTGTTCCACAGGTTACTGAGACATTTCTCACCATTGGAACTGCCGAATGGTTGCACTTAGTTTGAAAATGTCTCTTTTCGACTCCCTCCCCATATTTGCAAACAAACGCCTGCATTTTATCCACATCCATAGCTATCGTACACTGCTTCCATCGGACATTCCACTGATTTTAACACTCGGGGTCCTCCAGAAAGTGGAGAGCATAATCAACACTTTTGCGATTCTTCTACGATATCTTTCAAGCTGTGTTAGTAAGAATTACCTCCATATACTGAGCAGCTAATGATATATAGAGAAGCATGCTACATGGTAGACCAATCCAAACTCATCATTCAGCAATTCCAGCCCGTCCATTATCTCAGCCTATCATGATTAGCGGGAAGGTTGCTGACTTTTCCCATGGCGAAACCAGATTGAGGCTCGTAATTTTACATTTTGCTTTTTCAGACATTTTTGTTATTACCTCCTATACTGAGCAGCTCATGATATAGAGAGAAGCATGCTACATGGTAGACCAATCCAAACTCATCTCTCAGCAATTCCAGCCCGTCCATTATCTCAGCCAATCATGATTAGAGGGAAGGTTCCTGACCAATTAGGCTCCTAATTTTACATTTTGCATTTTTGTTATTAAGGCACATGAAAGTTCACATTCCTGCCATTTTGATAATCATTCATAATAATTACGTTCAAACGCCTCCCTGTGAAGTTGTGACGCACAACATACTCCTAGTTTCCTGAAACGATTCACATATGTCATGGATCATTTTCCTTCTTTATTTATTATCACAGGGCAAACAATTCACACAATGAAACAATGAAGCATTGACAGGAGACAATTGAGCCAATCCGGAGAGAGACTCACATATGGTACCCTAGTGGTTAGAGTGTAGAGGCGGCAGGTACACTAGTGGTTAGAGTGGAGGGTGGCAGGTAGCCTAGTGGTTAGAGTGTAGGGGCGGCAGGTAGCCTAGTGGTTAGAGTGTAGGGGGCGGCAGGTAGCCTAGTGGTTAGAGTGTAGGGCGGCAGGTAGCCTAGTGGTTAGAGTGGAGGGGTGGCAGGTAGCCTAGTGGTTAGAGTGGAGGGGCGGCAGGTACCCTAGTGGTTAGAGTGGAGGGGGCGGCAGGTAGCCTAGTGGTTAGAGTGGAGGGGCGGCAGGTACCCTAGTGGTTAAAGTGGAGAGGGGTGGCAGGTAGCCTAGTGGTTAGAGTGGAGGGGTGGCAGGTACCCTAGTGGTTAGAGTGGAGGGGCGGCAGGTAGCCTAGTGGTTAGAGTGGAGGGCGGCAGGTAACCTAGTGGATGGAGTGGAGGGGTGGCAGGTGGCCTAGTGGTTAGAGTGTTGGGGCGGCAGGTACTCTAGTGGTTAGAGTGTTGGGGCGGCAGGTAGCCCTAGTGGGTAGAGTGTAGGGAGCGGCAGGTGGCCTAGTGGTTAGAGTGTTGGGGCGGCAGGTACCCTAGTGGATGGAGTGGATGGTTGGCAGGTACCCTAGTGGTTAGAGTGTTGGGGCGGCAGGTAGGCTAGAGCTTAGGAGTGGATGGTTGGCAGGTACCCTAGTGGTTAGAGTGTTGGGGAGGCAGGTAGCCTAGTGGTTAGAGTGTTGGGGCGGCAGGTAGCCTAAGTGGTTAGAGTGGATGGTGCGGCAGGTACCCTAGTGGTTAGAGTGTAGAGGCGGCAGGTAGCCTAGTGGTTAGAATGTTAATGAGGCAGGTAGTCTAGTGGTTAGAGTGTTGGGGAGGCAGTTAGCCTAGTGGTTAGAGTTTTGGGGAGGCAGGTAGCCTAGTGGTTAGAGTGGATGGTGGGCAGGTAGCCTAGTGGTTAGAATGTTAATGAGGCAGGTAGTCTAGTGGTTAGAGTGTTGGGAGGCAGTTAGCCTAGAGGTTAGAGTGGAGGGGCGGCAGGTAGCCTAGTGGTTAGAGTGTTGGAGCGGCAGGTAGCCTAGTGGTTAGTGTGTTGGGGCGGCAGGTACCCTAGTGGTTAGAATGTTAATGAGGCAGGTAGTCTAGTGGTTAGAGTGTTGGGGCGGCAGGTAGCCTAGTGGTTAGAGTGTTGGGGAGGCAGGTAGCCTAGTGGTTAGAGTGTTGGGGCGGCAGGTAGCCTAGTGGTTAGAGTGGATGGTGGGCAGGTACCCTAGTGGTTAGAGTGTGGGGCGGCAGGTAGCCTAGTGGTTAGAATGTTAATGAGGCAGGTAGTCTAGTGGTTAGAGTGTTGGGGCGGCAGGTAGCCTAGTGGTTAGAGTGTTGGGGAGGCAGTTAGCCTAGTGGATTAGAGTTTTGGGGAGGCAGGTAGCCTAGTGGTTAGAGTGGATGGTGGGCAGGTAGCCTAGTGGTTAGAGTGTTGGTGCGGCAGGTAGCCTAGTGGTTAGAGTGTTGGGGGCGGCAGGTAGCCTAGTGGTTAAAGTGTTGGGGGCGGCAGGTAGCCTAGTGGTTAGAGTGTTGGGTCGGCAGGTACCCTAGTGGTTTGAGGTGTTGGGCGGCAGGTAGCCTAGTGGTTAGAGTGTTGGGGCGGCAGGTAGCCTAGTGGTTAGAGTGTTGGGGCGGCAGGTAGCCTAGTGGTTAAAGTGTTTGGGCGGCAGGTAGCCTAGTGGTTAGAGTGTTGGAGGCGGCAGGTAGCCTAGTGGTTAGAGTGTTGGGGCGGCAGGTGGCCTAGTGGTTAGAGTGTTGGGGTGGCAGGTACCCTAGTGGTTAGAGTGTTACGGCCAGCAGGTACCTAGTGGATGGAGTGGAGGGATGGCAGGTGGCCTAGTTGTTAGAGTGGATAGTTGGCAGGTACCCTGGTGGTTAGAGTGTTGGGGCGGCAGGAGGCCTAGTGGTTAGAGTGTTGGGGCGGCTGAGTACCCTAGTGGGTAGAGTGTAGAATGACAGGTAGCCTAGTGGGTAGAGTGTAGCGGCAGGTGGCCTAGTGGTTAGAGTGTTGGGGCGGCAGGTACCCTAGTGGATGGAGTGGAGGGTGGCAGGTGGCCTATTGGTTAAAGTGTTGGGGCGGCAGGTTCTCTGGTGGTTAGAGTGGATGGTTGGCAGGTACCCTAGTGGTTAGAGTGTTGGCGCGGCAGGTAGGCTAGAGCTTAGGTGGAGGTGTGGTAGGTACCCCTAATGGTTAAGAGTGTTGGGGCGGCAGGTACCCTAGTGGTTAGAGTGTTGGGGCGGCAGGTAGGCTAGGCTTAGAGTGGATGGTTTGGCAGGTACCCTAGAGGTTAGAGTGTTTGGGGAGGCAGGTAGCCTAGTGGTTAGGTGTTGGGGCGTGGGCAGCCTAGTGGTTAGAAGTGGATGGTGGGCAGGTACCCTAGTGGTTTTTAGTGGTTAGTGTTAATGAGGCAGGTACACTAGTGGTTAGAGTGGAGGGGTGGCAGGTAGCCTAGTGGTTAGAGTGTAGGGCGGCAGGTAGCCTAGTGGTTAGAGTGGAGGGGGCTGGTAGCTAAGTGGTTAGAGTGTAGGGGCAGGTAGCCTAGTGGTTAGAGTGGAGGGGTGGCAGGTAGCCTAGTGGTTAGAGTGGAGGGCGGCAGGTACCCTAGTGGTTAGAGTGGAGGGGCGGCAGGTAGCCTAGTGGTTAGAATGTTAGGAGGGCAGGGCAGTGGGTAGGGTGTTGGGAAGGCTGGTTAAAGTGGTTCAGGTGTTGGGGGAGGCAGGTAGCCTAGTGGTTAAAGTGGAGGGTGGCAGGTACCCTAGTGGACCCTAGTGGTTAGAGTGGAGGGGCGGCAGGTAGCCTAGTGGTTAGAGTGGAGGGCGGCAGGTAACCTAGTGGATGGAGTGGAGGGGTGGCAGGTGGCCTGGTTAAGAGTGTTGGGGCGGCAGGTACTCTAGTGGTTAGAGTGTTGGGGCGGCAGGTAGCCTAGTGGGTAGAGTGTAGGAGGCGGCAGGTGGCCTAGTGGTTAGAGTGTTGGGCGGCAGGTACCCTAGTGGATGGAGTGGATGGTTGGCAGGTACCCTAGTGGTTAGAGTGTTGGGAAGCGGCAGGTAGGCTAGAGCTTAGAGTGGATGGTTGGCAGGTACCCTAGTGGTTAGAGTGTTGGGAGGCAGGTAGCCTAGTGGTTAGAGTGTTGGGGCGGCAGGTAGCCTAGTGGTTAGAGTGGATGGTGGGCAGGTACCTAGTGGTTAGAGTGTAGGGCGGCAGGTAGCCTAGTGGTTAGAATGTTAATGAGGCAGGTAGTCTAGTGGTTAGAGTGTTGGGGAGGCAGTTAGCCTAGTGGTTAAGAGAGTTTTGGGAGGCAGGTAGCCTAGTGGTTAGAGTGGATGGTGGGCAGGTAGCCTAGTGGTTAGAATGTTAATGAGGCAGGTAGTCTAGTGGTTAGAGTGTTAGGAGGCAGTTAGCCTAGAGGTTAGAGTGGAGAAGGCGGCAGGTAGCCTAGTGGTTAGAGTGTTGGGCGGCAGGTAGCCTAGTGGTTAGTGTGTTGGGGCGCAGGTACCCTAGTGGTTAGAATGTTATGAGGCAGGTAGTCTAGTGGTTAGAGTGTTGGGGGCGGCAGGTAGCCTAGTGGTTAGAGTGTTGGGAGGCAGGTAGCCTAGTGGTTAGAGTGTTGGGCGGCAGGTAGCCTAGTGGTTAGAGTGGATGGTGGGCAGGTACCCTAGTGGTTAGAGTGTAGGGCGGCAGGTAGCCTAGTGGTTAGAATGTTAGATGTCAGGCAGGTAGTCTAGTGGTTGGGGGTGTTGGGGCGGCAGGTGGCTAGTGGTTAGAGTGTTGAGGCAGCAGGTACCCTAGTGGGCCAGGGTGTTGGGCGGCAGGTAGCCTTTCAAAATGGATAAGTGTTGGAGGGCGGCAGGTAGCTAGTGGTTGGGTTTGAGGAGTGGATGGTGGGCAGGTAGCCTAGTGGTTAGAGTGTTGGTGCGGCAGGTAGCCTAGTGGTTAGAGTGTTGGAGGCGGCAGGTAGCCTAGTGGTTAAAGTGTTGGGGGCGGCAGGTAGCCTAGTGGTTAGAGTGTTGGGTCGGCAGGTACCCTAGTGGTTTGAGTGTTGGGCGGCAGGTAGCTAGTGGTTAGAGTGTTGGGGCGGCAGGTAGCCTAGTGGTTAGAGTGTTGGGGCGGCAGGTAGCCTAGTGGTTAAAGTGTTTGGGCGGCAGGTAGCCTAGTGGTTAGAGTGTTGGGGGGGCGGCAGGTAGCCTAGTGGTTAGAGTGTTGGGCGGCAGGTGGCCTAGTGGTTAGAGTGTTGGGGTGGCAGGTACCCTAGTGGTTGGGAGTGTTGGGGGCGGCAGGTACCCTAGTGGATGGAGTGGGGGATGGCAGGTGGCCTAGTTGTTAGAGTGGATAGTTTGGCAGGTACCCTAGTGGTTAGAGTGTTGGGGCGGCAGGTAGCCTAAGTGGTTAGAGTGTTGGGGCGGCAGGTACCCTAGTGGGTAGAGTGTAGGAGCGGCAGGTAGCCTAGTGGGTAGAGTGTAGGAGCGGCAGGTGGCCTAATGGTTAGAGTGTTGGGGCGGCAGGTACCCTAGTGGATGGAGTGGAGGGGTGGCAGGTGGCCTATTGGTTAGAGTGTTGGGGCGGCAGGTACTCTAGTGGTTGGGGAGTGGATGGTTGGCAGGTACCCTAGTTGGTTAGAGTGTTGGCGCGGCAGGTAGGCTAGAGCTTAGAGTGGAGGTGTGGCAGGTACCCTAATGGTTAGAGTGTTGGGCGGCAGGCAGGTACCTAGTGGTTAGAGTGTTGGGCGGCAGGTAGGCTAGAGCTTAGAGTGGATGGTTGGCAGGTACCCTAGAGGTTAGAGTGTTGGGAGGCAGGTAGCCTAGTGGTTAGAGTGTTGGGGCAGCAGGTAGCCTAGTGGTTAGAGTGGATGGTGGGCAGGTACCCTAGTGGTTAGAGTGTAGGGCGGCAGGAAGCCTAGTGGTTAGAATGTTAATGAGGCAGGTAGTCTAGTGGTTAGAGTGTTGGGGAGGCAAGACGCTAGTGGTTAGAGTTTTGGGAGGCAGGTAGCCTAGTGGTTAGAGTGGATGGTGGGCTGTTACCCTAGTGGTTAGAGTGTTGGGGCGGCAGGTAGCCTTGTGGTTAGGGTGTTGGGGCGTCAGGTAGCCTAGTGGTTAGAGTGGATGGTGGGCAGGTACCCTAGTGGTTAGAGTGTAGAGCCTTAGGTTGCCTAGTGGTTAGAAGGAATGTTAGGGAGGCAGGTAGTCTGGTGGGTAGGGTGTTGGGAGGCTGGGTAGCCTAGTGGTTCAGGTGTTGGGAGGCAGGTACCCTAGTGGTTAAAGTGGTGGGCGGCAGGTAGCCTAGTGGTTAGAGTGGAGGGGTGGCAGGTACCCTAGTGGTTAGAGTGGAGGGGCGGTACCCTGGTGGTTAGAGGTGTTGGGGAGGCAGGTAGCCTAGTGGTTAGAGTGGAGGGGCTACAGGTAACCTAGTGGATGGTAGTGGAGGGGTGGCAGGTGGCCTATTGGTTAGAGAGTGTTGGGGGCGGCAGGTACTCTAGTGGTTAGAGTGTTGGGCGGCAGGTAGCCTAGTGGGTAGGTGTAGGAGCGGCAGGTGGCCTAGTGGTTAGAGTGTTGGGCGGCAGGTACCCTAGTGGATGGAGTGGATGGTTGAGAGGTACCCTAGTGGTTAGAGTGTTGGGGCGGCAGGTAGCCTAGTGTTTAGGTGTAGGTGCGGCCGGTAGCCTTTTGGTTAGAGTGTTGGGGAGGCAGGTAGCCTAGTGGTTAGAGTGTTGGGGCGGCAGGTAGCCTAGTGGTTAGAATGTTGGGTGGGCAGGAACCTTAGTGGTTAGAGTGTAGGGATGGCAGGTAGCCTAGTGGTTAGAGTGTTTAGGAGGTTGGTACCCTAGTGGTTAGAGTGTTGGGGCGGCAGGTACCCTAGTGGTTAGAGTGTAGGGGTGGCAGGTAGCCTAGTGGTTAGAATGTTAGGGAGGCAGGTAGTCTAGTGGGTAGGGTGTTGGGAAGGCTGGTAGCCTAGTGGTTCAGGTGTTGGGGAGGCAGGTACCCTAGTGGTTAGAGTGTAGGGGCGGCAGGTAGCCTAGTGGTTAGAATGTTGGGTTGGCAGGTACCCTAGTGGTTAGAGTGTGGGGACGGCAGGTAGCCTAGTGGTTAGAGTGTTGAGGAGGCAGGTACCCTAGTGGTTAGAGTGTAGGGGCGGCAGGTAGCCTAGTGGTTAGAGTGGATGGTGGGCAGGTAGCCTAGTGGTTAGAGTGTTGGTGCGGCAGGTAGCCTAGTGGTTAGAGTGGATGGTGGCCAGGTAGCCTAGTGGTTAGAGTGTTGGGGCGGCAGGTAGCCTAGTGGTTAGAGTGTTGGGTTGGCAGGTACCCTAGTGGTTAGAGTGTGGGACGGCAGGTAGCCTAGTGGTTAGAGTGTTGAGTAGGCAGGTACCCTAGTGGTTAGAGTGTAGGGGCGGCAGGTACCCTAGTGGTTAGTGTGTAGGGGAGGCACGTAGCCTAGTGGTTAGAATGTTAGGGAAGCAGGTCGTCTAGTGGTTAGATTTTTGGGAAGGCAGGTAGCCTAGTGGTTAGAGTGTTGGGGAGGCAGGTACCCTAGTGGGTAGAGTGTTGGGGCGGCAGGTAGCCTAGTGGATAGAGTGGAGGGGTGTCAGGTGGCCTAGTGGTTAGAGTGTTGGGTCGGCAGGTAGCCTAGTGGTTAGAGTTTTGTGGCGGCAGGTACCCTAGTGGGTAGAGGTTTTACGTGTAGCCAGGTACCCTAGTGGGTGAGTGTTGGGCGGCAGGTAGCCTAGTGGTTAGGGTGTTGGGGGCCTGGGAGGTACCTAGTGGTTTAGTGTTGGGCGGCAGGTAGCCTAGTGGATTTAGAGTGTTGGCGCGGCAGGTAGCCTAGTGGTTAAGTGTTGGGCGGCAGGTGGCCTAGTGGTTAGAGTGTTGGGTGGCAGGTACCCTAGTGGTTAGAGTGTTAAGAGGCGGCCGGTAATAGTGGTTGGGGGTGTTGGGGCGGCAGGTGCCTAGTGGGTAGAGTGTAGGAGCGGCAGGTGGCCTAGTGGTTAGAGTGTTGGGGGCGGCAGGTACCCTAGTGGATGGAGTGGAGGGGTGGCAGGTGGCCTATTGGTTAGAGTGTTGGGCGGCAGGTACTCTAGTGGTTAGAGTGGATGGTTGGCAGGTACCTAGTGGTTAGAGTGTTGGGGCGGCAGGTAGGCTAGAGCTTAGAGTGGAGGTGTGGCATGAAACCTAATGGTTAGAGTGTTGGGGCGGCTTAGGTACCCTAGTGGTTAGAGTCATTGGGGCTGGCAGGTAGGCCAGAGCTTAAGTGGATGGTTGGCAGGTACCCTAGAGGTTAGAGTGTAGGGCGGCAGGTGGCCTAGTGGTTAGAATGTTAGGAGGCAGGTAGTCTAATGGTTGGGAGTGTTGGGTGGCAGGTACCCTAGTGGTTAGAGTGGATAGTTTGGCAGGTACCCTAGTGTTTGAGTGTTGGGGAGGCAGGGTAGACTAGTGGTTAGAGTGGATGGTGGGCAGTTACCTAGTGGTTAGAGTGTTGTGGGAGTGGTGGTCAGGTGGTTAGAGTTTCACAAGGCTGCAGGAAGACTAGTGGTTAGAATGTTCATGAGGCAGGTAGTCTAGTGGTTAGAGTGTTGGGGAGGCAGGTAGCCTAGTGGTTAGAGTTTTGGGAGGCAGGTAGCCTAGTGGTTAGAGTGGATGGTGGGCTGTTACCCTGAGTTTAGAGTGTTGGGGCGGCAGGTAGCCTGAGTGGTTAGAGTGTTGGGCGTCAGGTAGCCTAGTGGTTAGAGTGGATGGTGGGCAGGCACCCTAGTGGTTAGAGTGTGAGGCGGCAGGTGGCCTAGTGGTTAGAATGTTAGTGAGGCAGGTAGTCTAGTGGTTAAGAGTGTTGGTGGCAGTACCTAGTGAAAGTGAGATGGTTGTGGGTACCCTAGTGTTTAGAGTGTTGGGAGGCAGGTAGACTAGTGGTTAGAGTGGATGGTGGGCAGGTACCCTAGTGGTTAGAGTGTAGCGGCAGGTGGCCTAGTGGTTAGAATGTTAGTGAGGCAGGTAGTCCAGTGATTTGAGGTTGGGGTGGCAGTCACCCTAAATGGTTAGAGTGGATGGTTGCAGGACCCTAGTGTTTAGAGTGTTGGGGAGGCAGGTAGACTAGTGGTTAGAGTGGATGGTGGGCAGGTACCCAGTGTTTAGAATGTTGGAGGCAGGCAGCCTAGTGGTTAGGGAGTGTGGGCCGCAGGTAGCCTAGTGGTTAGAATGTTGGATAGGCAGCAGCCTAGTGGCGGGGAGTGCTGGGGAGGCAGGTAGCCCAGAGTTTAGAGTGTAGGTGTGGCAGGTTTGCCTTTTGGTTAGAGTGTTGGGGAGGTAGGTAGCCTAGTGGTTAGAGTGTTGGAGCGGGCAGGTAGCCCTAGTGTTGGGAGTGTTGGGCGACAGGTAGCCTTTTGGTTAGGAGGTTGGGAGGCAGGTAGCCTAGTGGTTGTGAGGTTGGGGCAGGCCGCTAAGTGGTTAGAGAGGTTGGGTGGGCAGGAACCTTATAGTTAGAGTGGATATGCACGGTGAGCCTAGTGGTTGGGAGGTAGGAGGTTGGTAACCTAGTGGTTAGAGTGTTAGGCGGCAAGGTACCCTAGTGGTTAGAGTGTAGGGGTGGCAGGTAGCCTAGTGGTTAGAATGTTAGGGAGGCAGGTAGTCTATTGGGTAGGGTGTTGGGAAGGCTGGTAGCCTAGTGGTTCGGGTGTTGGGGAGGCAGGTACCCTAGTGGTTAGAGTGTAGGGGCAGCAGGTAGCCTAGTGGTTAGAATGTTAGGGAGGCAAGTAGTCTAGTGGTTAGAGTGTTTGGAAGGCAGGTAGCCTAGTGGTTTGGGTGTTGGGAGGCAGGTAGCCTAGTGGTTAGAGTGTTGGGGCGGCAGGTAGCATAGTGGTTAGAGTGGAGTTGTTGCAGGTACCCTAGTGGTTAGAGTGTTGGGCGGTAGGTAGCCTAAGTGGTTAGGAGGGATGGTGGGCAGGTAGCCCAGTGGTTAGAGTGTTGGTCGGCAGGTAGCCTAGTGGTTAGAGTGGATGGTGGGCAGGTAGCCTAGTGGTTAGAGTGTTGGGACGGCAGGTAGCCCATGGTTCAGAGTGTTGGGTTCAGGCACCCTAGTGGGTTAGAGTGTTGAGGAGGCAGGTACCCTAGTGGTTAGAGTGTAAGGGCGGCAGAGTACCCTGAGTGTTTTAGAGTGTAAGGCGCACGTAGCCTAAGTGGTTTAAGTGTTAGGGAAGCAGGTCGTCTAGTGGTTAGATTTTTGGGAAGGCAGGTAGCCTAGTGGTTAGAGTGTTGGGGAGGCAGGCACCCTAGTGGGTAGAGGTGCTTGGGCTGCAGGTAGCCCTAGTGGATAGAGTGGAGGGGTGTCAGGTGGACTAGTGGTTAGAGTGTTAGGTCGGCAGCCTAGTGGTTAGAGTTTTGGGCGGCAGGTAGCCTAGTGGGTAGAGTTTTGGGCGGCAGGTACCCTAGTGGGTAGAGTGTTGCGGGTGGCAAGTAGCCCCTAAAGTGGGTTAGAGTGTTGGGGCCGCAGGTACCCTAGTGGTTTTGAGTGTTGGGACGGCAGGTAGCCCAGTGGTTAGAGTGTTGGGCGGCAGGTAGCCTAGTGGTTAAAGTGTTGGGGCGTGCAGCTAGCCTAGTGGTTAGAGTGTTGGGGGCGGCAGGTAGCTAGTGGTTAGAGTGTTGGGCGGCAGGTGGCCTAGTGGTTAGAGTGTTGGGGGGCAGGTACCCTAGTGGTTAGAGTGTTGGGGCGGCAGGTACCCTAGTGGATGGAGTGGAGGGATGGCAGGTGGCCTAGTGGTTAGAGTGGATAGTTGGCAGGTACCTAGTGGTTTAGAGTGTTGGGGGCGGCAGGTAGCCTAGTGGTTAGAGTGTTGGGGCGGCAGGGCAAATTTAGTGGGTAGAGTGTAGGAGCGGCAGGTAGCCTAGTGGGTAGAGTGTAGGATGCAGGTGGCCTAGTGGTTAGAGTGTTGGCGGCAGGTACTCTAGTGGTTAGAGTGGATGGTTGCAGGGCACCCTAAGTGGGTTGGAGTGTTGGGGCGGCAGGTAGGCTAGAGCTTAGGAGTGGAGGTGGCAGGTACCCTAATGGTTAAGAGTGTTGGGCGGCAGGGCACCTAGTGTGGTTAGAGTGTTGGGGCGGCAGGTGACTGAGCCAGAGTGGATGTTTGTGGGTACCCTAGAGGTTAGGTGTTGGGAGGCAGGTAGCCTAGTGGTTAGAGTGTTGGGGCAGCAGGTAGCCTGGCGTGGTTAGAGTGGATGATGGGCAGGTACCTAGTGGTTAGGTGTAGGGCCAGGAAGCCTAGTGGATAGAATGTTAATGAGGCAGGTAGTCTAGTGGTTAGAGTGTTGGGGAGGCAGGTAGCCTAGTGGTTAGAGTTTTGGGGAGGCAGGTAGCCTAGTGGTTAGAGTGGATGGTGGGCTGTTACCTAGTGGTTAGAAGTGTTAGGGGCGGCAGGTAGCCTAGTGGTTAGAGTGTTGGGGCGTCAGGTACTCTAGTGGTTAGAGTGGATGGTGGGCAGGTACCCCTAGTGGTTAGAGTGTAGAGGCAGGCAGGTGGCTAGTGGTTAGAATGTTAGGGAGGCAGGTAGTCTAGTGGTTAGAGTGTTGGGGTGGCAGGTACCCTAGTGGTTAGAGTGGATGGCTGGCATGGTACCTAGTGGTTAGGTGTTGATGTGGCAGGTAGCCTAGTGTTTAGAGGTTGGGGAGGCAGGTAGATCAGTGGGTTAGAGTGTGGATGGTGGGCAGGTACCTAGTGGTTAGAGTGTTGGGGAGGCAGGTAGCTAGTGCAGCGGAGTGTAGGCCGCAGGTGCCTAGTGGTTAGAATGTTAGGGAGGCAGGTAGTCTAGTGGTTAGAGTGTTGGATAGGCAGGTAGCCTAGTGGTTAGAGTGTTGGGGGAGGCAGGTAGCCTAGAGTTTAGGTGTAGGTGCGGCAGGTAGCCTTTTGGTTAGAGTGTTGGGGGAGGTAGGTAGCCTAGTGGTTAGAGTGTTGGGCGGCAGGTAGCCTAGTGGTTAGAGTGTTGGAGCGGTAGGTAGCCTAGTGGTTAGGAGTGTTGGGCGGCAGGTAACCCCCAGTGTTTTAGAGTGGATGGTGGGCAGGTACCCTAGTGGTTAGAGTGTTGAAGGCAGGTAGCTAGTGTTTAGAGAGTGTGGGTACGGCAGGTAGCCTTTTGGTTAGAGTGTTGGGAGGCAGGTAGCCTAGTGGTTAGAGTGTTGGGGCGGGCAGGTAGCCTAGTGGTTAGAGTGTTGGGTGGGCAGGAACCTTAGTGGTTAGAGTGATGGGATGGCAGTGAGCCTAGTGGTTAGAGTGTTTAGGAGGTTGGTACCCTAGTGGTTAGAGTGTTGGGCGGCAGGTACCCTAGTGGTTAGAGTGTAGGGGTGGCAGGTAGCCTGGCAGTGGTTAGAATGTTAGGGAGGCAGGTAGTCTAGTGGGTAGAGGTGTTGGAAGGCTGGTAGCCTGGTGGTTCGGGTGTTTAGGGAGGCAGGTACCTAGTGGTTGAGTGTTGGGGCGGCAGGTAGGCTAGAGCTTAGAGTGGAGGTGTGGCAATTTCATCGTTTAGAGTGTTGGGCGGCAGGTACCCTAGTGGTTAGAGTGTTGGGCGGCAGAGTAGGCTCGAGCTTAGGTGGATGGTTATGGGCCCTAAAGTTTAGAGTGTTGGGAGGCAGGTAGCCTAGTGGTTAGAGTGTTGGGCAGCAGGTAGCCTAGTGGTTAGAGTGGATGGTGGGCAGGTACCCTAGTGGTTAGAGTGTAGGGCGGCAGGAAGCCTAGTGGATAGAATGTTAATGAGGCAGGTAGTCTAGTGGTTAGAGTGTTGGGGAGGCAGGTAGCCTAGTGGTTAGAGTTTTGGGGAGGCAGGTAGCCTAGTGGTTAGAGTGGATGGTGGGCTGTTACCCTAGTGGTTAGAGTGTTGGGGCGGCAGGTAGCCTAGTGGTTAGAGTGTTGGGGCGGCAGGTGGCCTAGTGGTTAGAGTGTTGGGGTGGCAGGTACCCTAGTGGTTAGAGTGTTGGGGCGGCAGGTACCCTAGTGGATGGAGTGGAGGGATGGCAGGTGGCCTAGTGGTTAGAGTGGATAGTTGGCAGGTACCCTAGTGGTTAGAGTGTTGGGGCGGCAGGTAGCCTAGTGGTTAGAGTGTTGGGGCGGCAGGTACCCTAGTGGGTAGAGTGTAGGAGCGGCAGGTAGCCTAGTGGGTAGAGTGTAGGAGCGGCAGGTGGCCTAGTGGTTAGAGTGTTGGGGCGGCAGGTACTCTAGTGGTTAGAGTGGATGGTTGGCAGGTACCCTAGTGGTTAGAGTGTTGGGGCGGCAGGTAGGCTAGATCTTAGAGTGGAGGTGTGGCAGGTACCCTAATGGTTAGAGTGTTGGGGCGGCAGGTACCCTAGAGGTTAGAGTGTTGGGGAGGCAGGTAGCCTAATGGTTAGAGTGTTGGGGCAGCAGGTAGCCTAGTGGTTAGAGTGGATGGTGGGCAGGTACCCTAGTGGTTAGAGTGTAGGGCGGCAGGAAGCCTAGTGGATAGAATGTTAATGAGGCAGGTAGTCTAGTGGTTAGAGTGTTGGGGAGGCAGGTAGCCTAGTGGTTAGAGTTTTGGGGAGGCAGGTAGCCTAGTGGTTAGAGTGGATGGTGGGCTGTTACCCTAGTGGTTAGAGTGTTGAGGCGGCAGGTAGCCTAGTGGTTAGAGTGTTGGGGCGTCAGGTACTCTAGTGGTTAGAGTGGATGGTGGGCAGGTACCCTAGTGGTTAAAGTGTAGGGCGGCAGGTGGCCTAGTGGTTAGAATGTTAGGGAGGCAGGTAGTCTAGTGGTTAGAGTGTTAGGGTGGCAGGTACCCTAGTGGTTAGAGTGGATGGTTGGCAGGTACCCTAGTGGTTAGAGTGTTGGTGCGGCAGGTAGCCTAGTGTTTAGAGTGTTGGGGAGGCAGGTAGACTAGTGGTTAGAGTGGATGGTGGGCAGGTACCCTAGTGGTTAGAGTGTTGGGGAGGCAGGTAGCCTAGTGGTTAGAGTGTAGGGCTGCAGGTAGCCTAGTGGTTAGAATGTTAGGGAGGCAGGTAGTCTAGTGGTTAGAGTGTTGGATAGGCAGGTAGCCTAGTGGTTAGAGTGTTGGGGATGCAGGTAGCCTAGAGTTTAGAGTGTAGGTGCGGCAGGTAGCCTTTTGGTTAGAGTGTTGGGGAGGTAGGTAGCCTAGTGGTTAGAGTGTTGGGGCGGCAGGTAGCCTAGTGGTTAGAGTGTTGGAGCGGTAGGTAGCCTAGTGGTTAGAGTGTTGGGGCGGCAGGTAACCTAGTGGTTAGAGTGGATGGAGGGCAGGTACCCTAGTGGTTAGAGTGTTGGGGCGGCAGGTAGCCTAGTGTTTAGAGTGTAGGTGCGGCAGGTAGCCTTTTGGTTAGAGTGTTGGGGAGGCAGGTAGCCTAGTGGTTAGAGTGTTGGGGCGGCAGGTAGCCTAGTGGTTAGAGTGTTGGGTGGGCAGGAACCTTAGTGGTTAGAGTGTAGGGATGGCAGGTAGCCTAGTGGTTAGAGTGTTTAGGAGGTTGGTACCCTAGTGGTTAGAGTGTTGGAGGCGGCAGGTACCCTAGTGGTTAGAGTGTAGGGGTGGCAGGTAGCCTAGTGGTTAGAATGTTAGGGAGGCAGGTAGTCTAGTGGGTAGGGTGTTGGGAAGGCTGGTAGCCTAGTGGTTCGGGTGTTGGGGAGGCAGGTACCCTAGTGGTTAGAGTGTAGGGGCGGCAGGTAGCCTAGTGGTTAGAATGTTAGGGAGGCAAGTAGTCTAGTGGTTAGAGTGTTTGGAAGGCAGGTAGCCTAGTGGTTTGAGTTTTGGGGAGGCAGGTAGCCTAGTGGTTAGAGTGTTGGGGCGGCAGGTAGCATAGTGGTTAGAGTGGAGTTGTGGCAGGTACCCTAGTGGTTAGAGTGTTGGAGCGGTAGGTAGCCTAGTGGTTAGAGTGGATGGTGGGCAGGTAGCCTAGTGGTTAGAGTGTTGGGGCGGCAGGTAGCCTAGTGGTTAGAGTGTTGGGTTGGCAGGTACCCTAGTGGTTAGAGTGTGGGGACGGCAGGTAGCCTAGTGGTTAGAGTGTTGGGGCGGCAGGTAGCATAGTGGTTAGAGTGGATGGTGGGCAGGTAGCCTAGTGGTTAGAGTGTTGGTGCGGCAGGTAGCCTAGTGGTTAGAGTGGATGGTGGGCAGGTAGCCTAGTGGTTAGAGTGTTGAGGCGGCAGGTAGCCTAGTGGTTAGAGTGTTGGGTTGGCAGGTACCTAGTGGTTAGAGTGTGGGGACGGCAGGTAGCCTAGTGGTTAGAGTGTTGAGGAGGCAGGTACCCTAGTGGTTAGAGTGTAGGGGCGGCAGGTACCCTAGTGGTTAGAGTGTAGAGGCGGCACGTAGCCTAGTGGTTAGAATGTTAGGGGAAGCAGGTCGTCTAGTGGTTAGATTTTTTGGAAGGCAGGTAGCCTAGTGGTTAGAGTGTTGGGGAGGCAGGTAGCCTAGTGGTTAGAGTGTTGGGGAGGCAGGTAGCCTAGTGGTTTTAGTGTTGGGGAGGCAGGTAGCGTCGTGGTTAGAGTGTTTGGGGAGGCAGGTAGCCTAGTGGTTAGAGTGTTGGGGAGGCAGGTAGCCTAGTGGTTAGAGTTTTGGGGAGGCAGGTAGCCTAGTGGTTAGAGTGGATGGTGGGCTGTTACCCTAGTGGTTAGAGTGTTGGGGCGGCAGGTAGCCTAGTGGTTAGAGTGTTGGGGCGTCAGGTACTCTAGTGGTTAGAGTGGATGGTGGGCAGGTACCCTAGTGGTTAGAGTGTGGAGCGGCAGGTGGCCTAGTGGTTAGAATGTTAGGGAGGCAGGTAGTCTAGTGGTTAGAGTGTTGGGGTGGCAGGTACCCTATTGGTTAGAGTGGATGGTTGGCAGGTACCCTAGTGGTTAGAGTGTTGGTGCGGCAGGTAGCCTAGTGTTTAGAGTGTTGGGGAGGCAGGTAGACTAGTGGTTAGAGTGGATGGTGGGCAGGTACCCTAGTGGTTAGAGTGTTGGGGAGGCAGGTAGCCTAGTGGTTAGAGTGTAGGGCTGCAGGTAGCCTAGTGGTTAGAATGTTAGGGAGGCAGGTAGTCTAGTGGTTAGAGTGTTGGATAGGCAGGTAGCCTAGTGGTTAGAGTGTTGGGGAGGCAGGTAGCCTAGAGTTTAGAGTGTAGGTGCGGCAGGTAGCCTTTTGGTTAGAGTGTTGGGGAGGTAGGTAGCCTAGTGGTTAGAGTGTTGGGGCGGCAGGTAGCCTAGTGGTTAGAGTGTTGGAGCGGTAGGTAGCCTAGTGGTTAGAGTGTTGGGGCGGCAGGTAACCTAGTGGTTAGAGTGGATGGTGGGCAGGTACCCTAGTGGTTAGAGTGTTGGGGCGGCAGGTAGCCTAGTGTTTAGAGTGTAGGTGCGGCAGGTAGCCTTTTGGTTAGAGTGTTGGGGAGGCAGGTAGCCTAGTGGTTAGAGTGTTGGGTGGGCAGGAACCTTAGTGGTTAGAGTGTAGGGATGGCAGGTAGCCTAGTGGTTAGAGTGTTTAGGAGGTTGGTACCCTAGTGGTTAGAGTGTTGGGGCGGCAGGTACCCTAGTGGTTAGAGTGTAGGGGTGGCAGGTAGCCTAGTGGTTAGAATGTTAGGGAGGCAGGTAGTCTAGTGGGTAGGGTGTTGGGAAGGCTGGTAGCCTAGTGGTTCGGGTGTGGGGAGGCAGGTACCCTAGT
This sequence comes from Oncorhynchus masou masou, assembly GCF_036934945.1. Classification (NCBI taxonomy): domain Eukaryota; kingdom Metazoa; phylum Chordata; class Actinopteri; order Salmoniformes; family Salmonidae; genus Oncorhynchus; species Oncorhynchus masou. Next base: position 4,199 of record NW_027010931.1, on the reverse strand, counting down.
GGTTAGAGTGTAGGGGCGGCAGGTAGCCTAGTGGTTAGAATGTTAGGGAGGCAAGTAGTCTAGTGGTTAGAGTGTTTGGAAGGCAGGTAGCCTAGTGGTTTGGGTGTTGGGGAGGCAGGTAGCCTAGTGGTTAGAGTGTTGGGGCGGCAGGTAGCATAGTGGTTAGAGTGGAGTTGTGGCAGGTACCCTAGTGGTTAGAGTGTTGGAGCGGTAGGTAGCCTAGTGGTTAGAGTGGATGGTGGGCAGGTAGCCTAGTGGTTAGAGTGTTGGGGCGGCAGGTAGCCTAGTGGTTAGAGTGTTGGGTTGGCAGGTACCCTAGTGGTTAGAGTGTGGGGACGGCAGGTAGCCTAGTGGTTAGAGTGTTGGGGCGGTAGGTAGCCTAGTGGTTAGAGTGGATGGTGGGCAGGTAGCCTAGTGGTTAGAGTGTTGGTGCGGCAGGTAGCCTAGTGGTTAGAGTGGATGGTGGCCAGGTAGCCTAGTGGTTAGAGTGTTGGGGCGGCAGGTAGCCTAGTGGTTAGAGTGTTGGGTTGGCAGGTACCCTAGTGGTTAGAGTGTGGGGACGGCAGGTAGCCTAGTGGTTAGAGTGTTGAGTAGGCAGGTACCCTAGTGGTTAGAGTGTAGGGGCGGCAGGTACCCTAGTGGTTAGTGTGTAGGGGAGGCACGTAGCCTAGTGGTTAGAATGTTAGGGAAGCAGGTCGTCTAGTGGTTAGATTTTTGGAAGGCAGGTAGCCTAGTGGTTAGAGTGTTGGGGAGGCAGGTAGCCTAGTGGTTAGAGTGTTGGGGAGGCAGGTAGCCTAGTGGTTTTAGTGTTGGGGAGGCAGGTAGCGTAGTGGTTAGAGTGTTTTGCCAGGAACCGAAACGTTGTTGGATTGAATCCGCGAGCTGACAAGGTACAAATCAGTCAACAAGGCAGTTAACCCACTGTTCCCCGGTAGGCTTTCATTGTAAATAAGAACTTTTTCTTAACTGACTTGCCTATTTAAATGAATACATTTAACTTCTTCATATCTCAACACTTGAATTTATACTCTAGACACATTATCTTATACGTATATTCTAGATGCTTTTTTTCAGCTTAGATCTTAGTCCTGCATTGAAGCTTTGCCTGTTTGATGGTTCATGAAAGGTCGTAGCGGGATTTCTTACAAGTGGACGGATTAGTGTCCCATTCCATCAATGCGGCAGCTCTAGCCTTTAGCTCAGTGCATATGTTGCCTGTAATCTTCTAGTTGGGATATCTACGTATGGTCACTGTGTGGACGACATTGTCAATGTACTTATTAAAGTTGAATTTGTATTAAGCCATTTACAAAGTCTAGCCTCAGATTCTCTCCATGTTTGACTTTTAAAATGTCAACTCTTCCAAATCTGTTGATTCCTCCCTAACTCACCAAACAATATGCTAGCATTTCTAGAATGACCTTCTGTGGCCTGGAAGAGGGCATGCCGGCAGCCTCATATCAGCCGATGAGGCACCTGACAAATGTGGCGTCGTGTGTGCCTAAGGTTTGATTAATCACCCCAACTATGGAAGGGCTAATGGGCAGGGCATTTAAGCGAGGACACGGCTGCTCCATGATCTTCCTCCAGGACACAGGCAGCACACACTAATGGGTCCTACTGCAATCAGATTACTGCTCTCTCCCTCCGACACCCAGCACCAGACCCAGCACCAGACCCAGCACCAGACCCAGCACCAGACCCAGCACCAGACCCAGCACCAGACCCAGCACCAGACCCAGCACCAGACCCAGCACCAGAGTTACAACAGTCTCAGATTACTGCTCTCTCCCTCCGACACCCAGCACCAGACCCAGCACCAGACCCAGCACCAGACCCAGCACCAGAGTTAAAACAGTCTCTGATTACTGCTCTCTCCATCAGACACCCAGCACCAGAGTTACAACAGCCTCAGATTACTGCTCTCTCCCTCAGACACCCAGCACCAGACCCAGCACCAGAGTTATAACAGTCTCAGATTACTGCTCTCTCCCTCCGACACCCAGCACCAGACCCAGCACCAGACCCAGCACCAGACCCAGCACCAGAGTTACAACAGTCTCAGATTACTGCTCTCTCCCTCCGACACCCAGCACCAGACCCAGCACCAGAGTTACAACAGTCTCAGATTACTGCTCTCTCCCTCCGACACCCAGCACCAGACCCAGCACCAGAGTTACAACAGTCTCTGATTACTGCTCTCTCCTCCGACACCCAGCACCAGAGTTACAACAGTCTCTGATTACTGCTCTCTCCTCCGACACCCAGCACCAGACCCAGCACCAGACCCAGCACCAGAGTTATAACAGTCTCAGATTACTGCTCTCTCCCTCAGACACCCAGCACCAGACCCAGCACCAGAGTTACAACATTCTCAGATTACTGCTCTCTCCATCAGACACCCAGCACCAGAGTTACAACAGCCTCAGATTACTGCTCTCTCCCTCAGACACCCAGCACCAGACCCAGCACCAGAGTTATAACAGTCTCTGATTACTGCTCTCTCCTCTTAGACACCCAGCACCAGACCCAGCACCAGAGTTATAACAGTCTCTGATTACTGCTCTCTCCCTCAGACACCCAGCACCAGACCCAGCACCAGACCCAGCACCAGAGTTACAACAGTCTCTGATTACTGCTCTCTCCCTCAGAGACCCAGCACCAGAGTTACAACAGTCTCAGATTACTGCTCTCTCCTTCCGACACCCAGCACCAGACCCAGCACCTGAGTTATAACAGTCCTAGATTACTCCTCTCTCCCTTAGACACCCAGCACCAGACCCAGCACCAGAGTTACAACAGTCTCAGATTACTGCTCTCTCCTTCCGACACCCAGCACCAGACCCAGCACCAGAGTTGAATTATTACATGTTGAAATGTGATTTCTCTAAAATTCTGGATAAGCAATAAACTATATAGAGTAACTACGTAAAAGTTCACCTATCGAAGGTTTCTCCTCCTACATATCCCTACCAGGTATTGAACTGTAGTCCCCTCTAGTCCTACCAGGTATTTAACTGTAGTCCCCTCTAGTCCTACCAGGTATTAAACTGTAGTCCCCTCTAGTCCTACCAGGTATTTAACTGTAGTCCCCTCTAGTCCTACCAGGTATTTAACTGTAGTCCCCTCTAGTCCTACCAGGTATTAAACTGTAGTCCCCTCTAGTCCTACCAGGTATTTAACTGTAGTCCTACCAGGTATTTAACTGTAGTCCCCTCTAACCCTACCAGGTATTTAACTGTAGTCCCCTCTAACCCTCACCAGGTATTTAACTGTAGTCCCCTCTAGTACTACCAGGTATTTAACTGTAGTCCCTCTAGTCCTACCAGGTATTTAACTGTAGTCCCCTCTAGTCCTACCAGGTATTAAACTGTAGTCCCCTCTAGTCCTACCAGGTATTTAACTGTAGTCCTACCAGGTATTTAACTGTAGTCCCCTCTAACCCCACCAGGTATTTAACTGTAGTCCTACCAGGTATTTAAATGTAGTCCCCTCTAGTCCTACCAGGTATTTAACTGTAGTCCCCTCTAACCCTACCAGGTATTAAACTGTAGTCCTACCAGTTATTTAACTGTAGTCCCCTCTAACCCTACCAGGTATTTAACTGTAGTCCCCTCTAGTCCTACCAGGTATTTAACTGTAGTCCCCTCTAACCCTACCAGGTATTAAACTGTAGTCCTACCAGTTATTTAACTGTAGTCCCCTCTAACCCCACCAGGTATTTAACTGTAGTCCTACCAGGTATTTAACTGTAGTCCCCTCTAACCCTACCAGGTATTAAACGGTATTTCCCTCAAGTCCTACCAGGTATTTAACTGTAGTCCCCTCTGGTCCTACCAGGTATTTAACTGTAGTCCCCTCTAGTCCTACCAGGTATTTAACTGTAGTCCCCTCTAGTCCTACCAGGTATTTAACTGTAGTCCCCTCAAGTCCTACCAGGTATTACACTGTAGTCCCCCAAGTCCTACCAGGTATTTAACTGTAGTCCCCTCTAGTCCTACCAGGTATTTAACTGTAGTCCCCTCTAACCCTACCAGGTATTTAACTGCAGTCCTACCAGGTATTAAACTGCAGTCCTACCAGGTATGTAGCTGTAGTCCTACCAGGTATGTAGCTGTAGTCCTACCAGGTATGTAGCTGTAGTCCTACCAGGTATGTAGCTGTAGTCCTACCAGGTACTGTAGCTGTAGTCCTACCAG
>NW_027010930.1:0-27534 GCF_036934945.1 Oncorhynchus masou masou | reverse complement strand
AGCCATCATGATGCCAGCTCTCGCTCTAATGAGGGAGACAGCCGTCCCCTCAGCCATCATGATGCCTCTCCCACGTGTCAGCCATCATGATGCCAGCTCGCTCTAATGAGGGAGACAGCCGTCCCCTGCTCTCCCCACGTGTCAGCCATCATGATGCCAGCTCTCGCTCTAATGAGGGAGACAGGCTTCCCCACGTGTCAGCCATCATGATGCCAGCTCGCCTAATGCTCTCTCCCACGTGTCAGCCATCATGATGCCAGCTCTCTCTCTAATGAGGGAGACAGCCGTCCCCTGCTCTCTCCCACGTGTCAGCCATCATGATGCCAGCTCCTCTCTAATGAGGGAGACAGCCGTCCCTGCTCTCTCCCACGTGTCAGCCATCATGATGCCAGCTCTCGCTCTAATGAGGGAGACAGCCGTCCCCTGCTCTCTCCCACGTGTCAGCCATCATGATGCCAGCTCTCTTCTCTAATGAGGGAGACAGCCGTCCCCTGCTCTCTCCCACGTGTCAGCCATCATGATGCCAGCTCTCTCTCTAATGAGGGAGACAGCCGTCCCTGCTCTCTCCCACGTGTCAGCCATCATGATGCCAGCTCTCGCTCTAATGAGGGAGACAGCCGTCCCCCTGCTCTCTCCCACGTGTCAGCCATCATGATGCCAGCTCTCGCTCTAATGAGGGAGACAGCCGTCCCCTGCTCTCTCCCACGTGTCAGCCATCATGATGCCAGCTCTCGCTCTAATGAGGGAGACAGCCGTCCCCTGCTCTCTCCCACGTGTCAGCCATCATGATGCCAGCTCTCGCTCGAGGAGAATGAGGGGAGACAGCCGTCCCCCTGCTCTCTCCCCACGTGTCAGCCATCATGATGCCAGCTCTCGCTCTAATGAGGGAGACAGCCGTCCCCTGCTCTCCCACGTGTCAGCCATCATGATGCCAGCTCATCGCTCCTAATGAGGGGAGACAGCCGCCCCTGCTCTCTCCCACGTGTCAGCCATCATGATGCCAGCTCGCTCTAATGAGTAGGGAGACAGCGTAGCCTTCTCCCCGTGTGCTCTCATGATCCCATGTGTCAGGAATCGCCGACAAATCAGAGGAGCGCGTCACGCCGGCCACAAATGATACGTTGACAAATGCAGATATTTCACTTTTAATTGACACTAAGAGATGAAGATGATCCCGCTGCCAGGACTTCTGAGGAGACAATGACACGGAGAGAGAGGGAGGAAGAGAGAGAGGGAAGGGGGGAAAGAGTGAAAGAGGAAATAGGCTAAGATTAGATGTGTGTTTCTGAGGCTTGTCAGCCCGCAGTGACAGCCTTGCGTGGCGAACGTCTGCACTGCATTGATACAGCAGCATTGAGGTTTACAGCTGATGGACTGTACTGTCACTGTACCAAACCCTGCCAATCATTAACTACTCACTTAGCCAGGTGTGCCTTAAGTACACACATGTCTGTCAGAAAGCTCTGGCAGACACAGGGTGAATTATGGATTCACTTGATATGGTAATAACTGCCTGTGTTTACACTCATAATAGTGTAATAACAGGTGCACAATACTACAGAAATCATGCATTTGATTTCCAGACTTATTGCCTGAGATGTCTTTAATTGAGCAGAATAGCTGTAAATTCAGAATTACACAATTAAATCCCATTTGGTCTAATTGTTTTCAACAGACAGATTTCTCAACTCATATCTATGGCCCTGGCCTGCTGGGACAGTTTATTCATGAGCTGCAATTCCCTTTTCTCACCATTAGAGAGCAAGAGCGAGCTGCAGGCCTGTACTGAGGAGGAGGGGGGCAGGAGGAGAGGAGAATACAGTAAGAATGAATGTGTTTATTCCACATTTTGGGGTTTGTTCGTCAGATCCGTTTAAATGGAGAAACCTCATATCCTCCCCAGTTCTCCTGAATAAAGCTGTGGCCCAGAGTGCAGCTCACCCTGTCTCTGGCACCATGCAGACTCCCAGTGTCTCTGAAGCTCCACGCACTCTCTCTCTCACACACACACACGCACGCACGCACGCACACACACACACACACACAGTAGTCTCCCCTCCAGTGCTAACAGTTAATTACTGGTCACTATTGAACATAATTACATATCTAGCTGTCATGCAGAGTTTTGGATATTAAATTGGACTAATGGGTGTGAACTACAGCTGAATAATGACTCAATTGCATACTGTCTGATCTGTGAAAAACCCTGTTCCTTCTCACCTTAAAGTGTCTATTAGAGTTGAAGCAACCAATACCTCCGGATTCCTTCGAGTTCAGCTTGAATCGCTTGACTTGAGGGTCTTTTTTTTCACGGAAGCAGGAGTTTAAGAGGACTAAGTTTCATGCGGCATCTTGGGTGTATATTTACTCTGCTGATGAGTATGTCTTAATTGTTAGCGTTGATGTAGCACAATGTGAATGGAATGTTAATGTGTACCCTAGGGTAGGGCTGATAGAGAGGGAAACATAGCTAATTAATGAGAGCATCCCCTGAACAGCCCAGGAACAGCTCCAGCAACATTATTTTTCTCTCTAAATCATTATACACCGTATGCGTTGCCTAACCATCACTAAAAAATTGCATCCCAATCACCCTAAAGTGCCTGAAGGATACAGATCACTCACGCAACATTGTCCAAAATCCCCTTTTCTTCCACATCACTCTGAGGCCTGAGACCCAGAGTGCCTGGTGGTGATTGGGTTAAGCTGTAGTACTGGACCAGACCCAGAGTGCCTGGTGGTGATTGGGTTAAGCTGTAGTACCGGACCAGACCCAGAGTGCCTGGTGGTGATTGGGTTAAGCTGTAGTACTGGACCAGACCCAGAGTGCCTGCTGGTGATTGGGTTAAGCTGTAGTACTGGACCAGACCCAGAGTGCCTGGTGGTGATTGGGTTAAGCTGTAGTACTGGACCAGACCCAGAGTGCCTGCTGGTGATTGGGTTAAGCTGTAGTACCAGACCAGACCCAGAGTGCCTGCTGGTGATTGGGTTAAGCTGTAGTACCGGACCAGACCCAGAGTGCCTGCTGGTGATTGGGTTAAGCTGTAGTACTGGACCAGACCCAGAGTGCCTGCTGGTGATTGGGTTAAGCTGTAGTACTGGACCAGACCCAGAGTGCCTGCTGGTGATTGGGTTAAGCTGTAGTACTGGACCAGACCCAGAGTGCCTGCTGGTGATTGGGTTAAGCTGTAGTACTGGACCAGACTCAGAGTGGTAGACAGACCAGAGGTCAGGGGTCACAGCCTCCACACAGAGGTCAACACCAGAGGTCACATCTGGGCCATGGTCGGCCCTAGACCTGTGGCTGGAGGGGTGGGGGAGGTGGGGGAAGTGGGATTAAAGCCTGGTGCTGTTTGTCTGAACTTGAAACAGGGGGATCTGGGGAGGAGGAGAACAACACAGCTAATTAGGAGAAAGAAGAGGAGAGGCGCTGACAGAGCCCAGCCAAATGGCTTGGTGCCAGCAAACAAAGGCAGCAGCGTGGCGTAGCGTGGCGTGGCGTGGCATGGACGCGATGGATGGGGGAGAGCGCTTCATTGAATTCCGACAGGAGCTGAGGATGGGAGGAATAGAAGGAGGGAGGGAAGGAAGGAGAGAGGGAGAAAGGCAGCAAGGGAGGGAGGGTGGGAGGGAGAGTGTAAGGGAAGGAGGAAGGAGAAAGTAAGCGATGTAAAGTGGAAGGAAGTAGAGAAGGAGACAGAGAGAGTGGGAGGGAGGTAGACAGGCAGAAAGGGAGAGAGACAGGGAAGAAGACAGGCAGAGAGGGAGGGAGGGGGTAGAGTAGAAGGGACACATGCAGGAGGAGAAAGTGTGTTTAATTAAGCTGAGGCTGGAGGGCCAGTTGAACCAGTCTGTCAGTGTGCTGTGAATACTTCTCCGGAGTGACCGTAAAAAAAGAACATTCCACCAGCCAGCCCCATCTGAACGGTCTACTGTGTGTGTGTGTCTTTCATGCATGTGTTATGACTGTAATCAGTCTGGTATTTACAAAGCTAGCAGTACATATCTCGTATGCAGAAACCTGTTAATTTAGTGACCACATTGACCAGAGCTTTGTATCTGATGGCACCTTCATCATTTAAGATTACCCTCATTCTCAGTTTTGGGGAACATTTTCGTAGTGCAAAAACAATGTGCTGTGCAAAAGTTACTGTAAACTTCATTATAATCTGGTAGCATGTCAGACAGCATTCTGCTGGATGGCCTACAGGTTAAGTCATAATGAGGTTTACAATAGCTTTTGCACTTTATATCTGTAGAACATCCAGCAGAACACTGTTCCCTTTCCTTCCTTTTCCTTCCTTCCTTCCTTCCTTCCTTCCTTCCTTCCTTCCTTCCTTCCTTCCTTCCTTCCTTCCTTCCTTCCTTCCTTCCTCTCTCCCTTCCTTCCTTCCTTCCTCTCTCCCTATTTCTCTCCCTCTCTCTCTCTGACTCCTTCTTCCTCTCCTCTCACCTGCTGAGGCAGACAAAGAACCAGTGCTCTGAACATGAAAGGGTTCATACATATTGAAACCACAGCAGGTCTGTTTCTGCCCTCATTCATAATCCATATTCCCAAAGAGCTCCTAGAACAAAATGCCTATTAGAGTTTTGCCTTTTATATGAATTACAATGCATATTCTGCCAAGCCAGGTCCATACAACGTACCAGAATAAAGCAGTGACTATTGCCACCCATCAACTATGGGAATAATCAAATGAGCTTCTATAAATTGGAGGTACTGCATCTAGCCTCCAGGGAAGCTTTGGGTCAGTGAATCACTCTCCACCATGCAGACAAAGGAGAGGGACTTTAATGTGAATAGCAAGGTGTGATCCAACACAACTGTTTTTTTTTCATATCCTTCTTATGAGGAACGAAGAAAGACAAGAGTTTTAGCAATCAGCCTTTCCCATAACGATTTGAAATCAAATAAAAATATCCAATAAAATGTTATTTGTCACATACTTTGTAAACAACAGGTGTAGACTAACAGTGAAATGCTTTTCCAACAATGCAGAGTTAAACATAAACATACATAAATAGTGAATAAAATACACTGTGAATAACGAATAAAAATAATGATTAAAAATAACATGGCTATACACAGGGAGCAGTGGAGGCTGGTGAGGGGAGGATGGCTCATAATAATGTCTGGAAAGGAGTGAACGGAATAGCTGTAAAACATATGGATCCCATGTTTGATGTATTTGATACCATTACACCTATTCCGCTCCAGCCATTACCACAGGCCTGTTCTCCCCAATTAAGGTGCCATCAACCTCCTGTGACAGGGAGTAACAGTACCCAGTTGATGTGCAGGGGTACGAGGTAATTAAGGTAGCTATGTACATATACAGTGCTTTCAGAAAGTATTCACACCACTTGACACCCCCTTCCATATTTTGTTGTGTTACAGCCAGAATTAAAAATGTATTAAATACAGAAAATGTGTGACTGGCGGACACACAATACCGCATAATGTCAAAATGACATTTTTTTTTTAAATGTTTACAAATGAATTAAAAATGAAAAGCTGAAATGTCTTGAGTCAATAAGTATTCAACCCCTTTGCTATGGAAAGCCTAAATTAGTTCAGGAGTAAAAATGTGCTTAACTAGTCACATAATTGTCACGTCCAAACCCGCTCCCCCACTCCGGTGTTCAACATCAACGGTCTACTAACCACCAGTCCTGGCGAGGAGAGGAGCGCGGAACGAGATGCATGCAGCCCAAATAGAAACACACTACATGCAAAAATGAATCAATTCTTTTGTCACTTCTAGGTTAGACTACTGCAATGCTCTATTTTCCAGCTACCCGCATAAAGCACTAAATAAACTTCAGTTAGTGCTAAATACGTCTGCTAGAATCTTGACTAGAGCCAAGAAATTTGATCATATTACTCCAGTGCTAGCCTCCCTACACTGGCTTCCTGTCAAGGCAAGGGCTGATTTCAAGGTTTTACTGCTAACCTACAAAGCATTACATGGGGCTTGCTCCTACCTATCTCTCTGATTTGGTCCTGCCGTACATACCTACACGTACGCTACGGTCACAAGACGCAGGCCTCCTAATTTTCCCTAGAATTTCTAAGCAAACAGCTGGAGGCCGGGCTTTCCCCAATAGAGCTCCATTTTTATTGAATGGTCTGCCTACCCATGTGAGAGATGCAAACTCGGTCTCAACCTTTAAGTCTTTACTGAAGACTCTTCTCTTCAGTAGGTCATATGATTGAGTGTAGTCTGGCCCAGGAGTGTGAAGGTGAACGGAAAGGCTCTGGAGCAACGAACCGCCCTTGCTGTCTCTGCCTGGCCGGTTCCCCTCTTTCCACTGGGATTCTCTGCCTCTAACCCTATTACAGGGTCTGAGTCACTGGCTTACTAGGGCTCTTTCATACCGTCCCTAGGAGGGATGCGTCACTTGAGTGGGTTGAGTCACTAATGTGATCTTCCTGTCTGGGTTGGCGCCCCCCCTTGGGTTGTGCCGTGGCAGAGATCTTTGTGGGCCATATTCGGCCTTGTCTCAGGATGGTAAGTTGGTGGTTGAAGATATCCCTCTAGTGGCGTGGGGGCTGTGTTTTCGCAAAGTGGGTGGGGTTATATCCTTCCTGTTTGGCCCTGTCCGGGGGTGTCATCGGATGGGGCCACAGTGTCTCCTGACCCCTCCTGTCTCAGCCTCCAGTATTTATGCTGCAGTAGTTTATGTGTCGGGGGGCTAGGGTCAGTTTGTTATATCTGGAGTACTTCTCCTGTCCTATCCGGTGTCCTGTATGAATTTAAGTATGCTTTCTCTAATTCTCTCTTTCTCTCTTTCTTTCTCTCTTTCGGGGGACCTGAGTCCTAGGACCATGCCTCAGGACTACCGGACATGATGACTCCTTGCTGTCCCCAGTCCAACTGGCCGTGCTGCTGCTCCAGTTTCAACTGTTCTGCCTGTGATTGTTATTATTTGACCATGCTGGTCATTTATGAACATTTGAACATTTACATTTACATTTAAGTCATTTAGCAGACGCTCTTATCCAGAGCGACTTACAAATTGATGAATTCACCTTCTGACATCCAGTGGAACAGCCACTTTACAATAGTGCATCTAAGTCATTAAGGGGGGGTGAGAAGGATTACTTATCCTATCCTAGGTATTCCTTGAAGAGGTGGGGTTTCAGGTGTCTCCGGAAGGTGGTGATTGACTCCGCTGTCCTGGCGTCGTGAGGGAGTTTGTTCCACCATTGGGGGGCCAGAGCAGCGAACAGTTTTGACTGGGCTGAGCGGGAACTGTACTTCCTCAATGGTAGGGAGGCGAGCAGGCCAGAGGTGGATGAACGCAGTGCCCTTGCTTGGGTGTAGGGCCTGATCAGAGCCTGGAGGTACTGCGGTGCCGTTCCCCTCACAGCTCCGTAGGCAAGCACCATGGTCTTGTAGCGGATGCGAGCTTCAACTGGAAGCCAGTGGAGAGAGCGGAGGAGCGGGGTGACGTGAGAGAACTTGGGAAGGTTGAACACCAGACGGGCTGCGGCGTTCTGGATGAGTTGTAGGGGTTTAATGGCACAGGCAGGGAGCCCAGCCAACAGCGAGTTGCAGTAATCCAGACGGGAGATGACAAGTGCCTGGATTAGGACCTGCGCCGCTTCCTGTGTGAGGCAGGGTCGTACTCTGCGGATGTTGTAGAGCATGAACCTACAGGAACGGGCCACCGCCATGATGTTGGTTGAGAACGACAGGGTGTTGTCCAGGATCACGCCAAGGTTCTTAGCGCTCTGGGAGGAGGACACAATGGAGTTGTCAACCGTGATGGCGAGATCATGGAACGGGCAGTCCTTCCCCGGGAGGAAGAGCAGCTCCGTCTTGCCGAGGTTCAGCTTGAGGTGGTGATCCGTCATCCACACTGATATGTCTGCCAGACATGCAGAGATGCGATTCGCCACCTGGTCATCAGAAGGGGGAAAGGAGAAGATTAATTGTGTGTCGTCTGCATAGCAATGATAGGAGAGACCATGTGAGGTTATGACAGAGCCAAGTGACTTGGTGTATAGCGAGAATAGGAGAGGGCCTAGAACAGAGCCCTGGGGGACACCAGTGGTGAGAGCGCGTGGCGAGGAGACAGATTCTCGCCACGCCACCTGGTAGGAGCGACCTGTCAGGTAGGACGCAATCCAAGCGTGGGCCGCGCGGAGATGCCCAACTCGGAGAGGGTGGAGAGGAGGATCTGATGGTTCACAGTATCGAAGGCAGCCGATAGGTCTAGAAGGATGAGAGCAGAGGAGAGAGAGTTAGCTTTAGCAGTGCGGAGCGCCTCCGTGATGCAGAGAAGAGCAGTCTCAGTTGAATGACTAGTCTTGAAACCTGACTGATTTGGATCAAGAAGGTCATTCTGAGAGAGATAGAGGGAGAGCTGGCCAAGGACGGCACGTTCAAGAGTTTTGGAGAGAAAAGAAAGAAGGGATACTGGTCTGTAGTTGTTGACATCGGAGGGATCGAGTGTAGGTTTCTTCAGAAGGGGTGCAACTCTCGCTCTCTTGAAGACGGAAGGGACGTGGCCAGCGGTCAGGGATGAGTTGATGAGCGAGGTGAGGTAAGGGAGAAGGTCCCCGGAAATGGTCTGGAGGAGAGAGGAGGGGATAGGGTCGAGCGGGCAGGTTGTTGGGCGGCCGGCCGTCACAAGAAGCGAGATTTCATCTGGAGAGAGAGGGGAGAAAGAGGTCAGAGCACAGGGTAGGGCAGTGTGAGCAGAACCAGCGGTGTCGTTTGACTTAGCAAACGAGGATCGGATGTCGTCGACCTTCTTTTCAAAATGGTTGACGAAGTCATCTGCAGAGAGGGAGGAGGGGGGAGGGGGAGGAGGATTCAGAAGGGAGGAGAAGGTGGCAAAGAGCTTCCTAGGGTTAGAGGCAGATGCTTGGAATTTAGAGTGGTAGAAAGTGGCTTTAGCAGCAGAGACAGAGGAGGAAAATGTAGAGAGGAGGGAGTGAAAGGATGCCAGGTCCGCAGGGAGGCGGGTTTTCCTCCATTTCCGCTCGGCTGCCCGGAGCTCTGTTCTGTGAGCTCGCAATGAGTCATCGAGCCACGGAGCGGGAGGGGAGGACCGAGCCGGCCTGGAGGATAGGGGACATAGGGAGTCAAAGGATGCAGAAAGGGAAGAGAGGAGGGTTGAGGAGGCAGAGTCAGGAGAAAGGTTGGAGAAGGTATGAGCAGAGGGAAGAGATGAAAGGATGGAAGAGGAAAGAGTAGCGGGGGGAGAGAGAGCGAAGGTTGGGACGGCGCGATACCATCCGAGTAGGGGCAGTGTGGGAAGTGTTGGATGAGAGCGAGAGGGAAAAGGATACAAGGTAGTGGTCGGAGACTTGGAGGGGAGTTGCAGTGAGGTTAGTGGAAGAACAGCATCTAGTAAAGATGAGGTCGAGCGTATTGCCTGCCTTGTGAGTAGGGGGGAAGGTGAGAGGGTGAGGTCAAAAGAGGAGAGGAGTGGAAAGAAGGAGGCAGAGAGGAATGAGTCAAAGGTAGACGTGGGGAGGTTAAAGTCGCCCAGGACTGTGAGAGGTGAGCCGTCCTCAGGAAAGGAGCTTATCAAGGCATCAAGCTCATTGATGAACTCTCCGAGGGAACCTGGAGGGCGATAAATGATAAGAATGTTAAGCTTGAAAGGGCTGGTAACTGTGACAGCATGGAATTCAAAGGAGGCGATAGATAGATGGGTAAGGGGAGAGAGAGAGAATGACCACTTGGGAGAGATGAGGATCCCGGTGCCACCACCCCGCTGACCAGAAGCTCTCGGGGTGTGCGAGAACACGTGGGTGGACGAAGAGAGCAGTAGGAGTAGCAGTGTTATCTGTGGTGATCCATGTTTCCGTCAGTGCCAGGAAGTCGAGGGACTGGAGGGAGGCATAGGCTGAGATGAACTCTGCCTTGTTGGCCGCAGATCGGCAGTTCCAGAGGCTACCGGAGACCAGGAACTCCACGTGGGTCGTGCGCGCTGGGACCACCAGATTAGGTGGCCGCGGCCACGCGGTGTGGAGCGTTTGTATGGTCTGTGCAGAGAGGAGAGAACAGGGATAGATAGACACATAGTTAACAGGGTACAGAAGAGGCTACGCTAATGCAAAGGAGATTGGAATGACAAGTGGACTACACGTCTCGAATGTTCAGAAAGTTAAGCTTACGTAGCAAGAATCTTATTGACTAAAATGATTGAAATGAAACAGTACTGCTGGAGTAGGCTAGCTGGTAGTGGCTGCGATGTTGACACTACACTAATCAAGTCGTTCCGTCGAGTGTAATAGTTTCTACAGTGCTGCTATTCGGGGGCTAGCTGGCTAGCTAGCAAGGTTGATTGCGTTCCGTTACTTAAAAGAACGACAATAGCTGGCTGGCTAACCTAGAAAATCGCTCTAGGCTACACAATTGTCTTAGATACAAAGACGGCTATGTATCTAGCTAGCTACGATCAAACAAAACAAACCGTTGTACTGTAATAGTTACTACGGTGCTGCTATTCAAACAGTAGAAGAACGACAATAGCTGGCCAGCTAACCTAGAAAGCTAACCTAGAAAATCGCTCTGGACTACACAATTGTCTTAGATACAAAGACGGCTATGTAGCTGGCTAGCTACGATCAAACAAATCAAACCGTTGTACTGTAATGAAGTGAAATGAAAATGTGATACTACCTGTGGAACGACACGGAATGTTGACCGGGTAGTTGGAGTTCAATTCGGTAGAGGTTGGCTAGCTGTTGGCTAGCTAGCTAGCAGCATTTCCTACGTTAAGGACGACAAATAGCTGGCTAGCTAACCTCGGTAAATTAAGATAATCACTCTAAGTCTACACACTCTAAACTGCACAATTATCTTGGATACGAAGACAACTATGTAGCTAGCTGACACTACGCTAATCGAGTCGTTCAGTTGAGTGTAATAGTTACTACAGTGCAAGTGGACAGTGGATGTTAGCTAGCTGCTTAGCTAGCTGCTTAGCTAGCTGCTGGGCAGATACGTTAGGACGACGAAATACGATAATTATGCAATTGTCGTTGATACAAGGACGGCTATGTAGCTGGCTAAGAAGAAATTGCTAAGATTAGACAAATCAAACCGTTGTACTATAACGATATGTAATGAAAAGTTATAAAAAGTTATACTACCTGCGGACCGAAGTGTAGATGCGGCCGCTCGCTCCAACCGGAACCGGAACCATGTTCTGTTATAATCTCCACCCGGCACAGCCAGAAGAGGATTGGCCACCCCACATAGCCTGGTTCCTCTTTAGGTTTCTTCCTAGGTTTTGGCCTTTCTAGGGAGTTTTTCCTAGCCACCGTGCTTCTACACCTGCTTTGCTTGCTGTTTAGGGTTTTAGGCTGGGTTTCTGTACAGCACTTTGAGATATCAGCTGATGTACGAAGGGCTATATAAATACATTTTATTTTATTTGATCCTGGCAACCCATCTTAACGCACACTTGGCAACCATCATTACGTACACTTGCTTCTCAGCATCAGTCACACCTGGACTTCATTACTCCCTTGATTACCTACCCTTTGTATAGCACTCTTTACCCTCTTGCTCTTTTGCACCCCAGTATCTCTACTTGCACATCATCATCTGCACATCTATCACTCCAGTGTTAATGCTAAATTGCAATTATTTTGCCTCTATGGCCTATTTATTGCCTTACCTCCCTACTCTTCTACATTTGCACACACTGTACATAGATTTTCTATTGTGTTTTCGACTGTACGTCTGTTTATGTGTAATTCTGTATTGTTGTTTTTGTCGCACTGCTTTGCTTTATCTTGACCAGGTCGAAGTTGTAAATGAGAACTTGCTCTCAACTGGCCTACCTGGTTAAATAAAGGTGAACAAAAAATGTGTTGTCAGGTTGTATTGTTTGTTTCCATGTCAGATGCTTGTTTTGTATCGGTCGTTAAAAGCACTAACTGCACCTGTTTCCTGACACCTTGCGGCTATGTTATGATAATAAGTTGCCTGGACTCACTCTGTGTGCAATAAAAGTGTCACATGATTTTTGAATGTTTAACTCATCGCTGTACCCAACACATACAATTATCTGTAAGAGAGAGGACTAAGCACACACCCCTGAGGCGCCCCGTGTTGATGGTCAATGAGGCGCATGTGTTGTTGCCTACCCTCATCACCTGGGGTTGGCTAATCAGAAAGTCCAGTTGCAGAGGGAGATGTTCAATCCCAAGGTCCTGAGCTTGGTGATTATGGTGAGTTGTAGTCAATGAACAGCATTCTCACATAGGTCTTGGTCAATGAACAGCATTCTCACATAGGTCTTGGTCGATGAACAGCATTATCACATAGGTCTTGGTCAATGAACAGCATTCTCACATAGGTCTTGGTCAATGAACAGCATTCTCACATAGGTCTTGGTCAATGAACAGCATTCTCACATAGGTCTTGGTCAATGAACAGCATTCTCACATAGGTCTTGGTCAATGAACAACATTCTCACATAGGTCTTGGTCAATGAACAGCATTCTCACATAGGTCTTGGTCAATGAACAGCATTCTCACATAGGTCTTGGTCAATGAACAGCATTCTCACATAGGTCTTGGTCAATGAACAGCATTCTCACATAGGTCTTGGTCAATGAACAGCATTCTCACATAGGTCTTGGTCAATGAACAGCATTCTCACATAGGTCTTGGTCAATGAACAGCATTCTCACATAGGTCTTGGTCAATTAACAGCATTCTCACATAGGTCTTGGTCAATGAACAGCATTCTCACATAGGTCTTGGTCAATGAACAGCATTCTCACATAGGTCTTGGTCAATGAACAGCATTCTCACATAGGTCTTGGTCAATTAACAGCATTCTCACATAGGTCTTGGTCAATGAACAGCATTCTCACATAGGTCTTGGTCAATGAACAGCATTCTCACATAGGTCTTGGTCAATGAACAGCATTCTCACATAGGTCTTGGTCAATGAACAGCATTCTCACATAGGTCTTGGTCAATGAACATCATTCTCACATAGGTCTTGGTCAATGAACAGCATTCTCACATAGGTCTTGGTCAATGAACAGCATTCTCACATAGGTCTTGGTCAATGAACAGCATTCTCACAGAGGCAAAGGCTGTGATACTATCTTATCATAAAATTTAATAATGTTTTCCAGTATTTATTAATTTAACCTTTATTTAACTAGGCAAGTCAGTTAAGAACAAATTCTTATTTACAATGACAGCCTACCTGGGGAATAGTGGGTTAACTGCCTTGTACACGGGCAGAACGACCGATTTTTACCTTGTCAGCTCAGGGATTAGATTCAGCAACCTTTCGGTTACTGGCCCAACACTCTAACCATTAAGCTACATGCCACCCCAAAATTGTTGAAAAGAAGTGTCAGAACATGAATGATTGAAAAATGCCAAAGATCGATCGCAACTACAGGTGAATTACAGTGTACGCTTCTAACTTCTGTAAGAGACATAAAGTCACAAGCAAACAGAGGAGAAAAGGAGAAGGAGGAAAAGCAGCTCACAGAAGAGAAAGGATTAAAGAGACAGGCCCGAGGCATCACCCCCTCCCCCCTCTCTACCCCTCTCTCTACCCCCTCTCTCTACCCCCTCTCTCTACCCCACTCTCTATCCCACTCTCTATCCCTCCTCCCTCTCTCTACCCCCTCTCTCTACCCCACTCTCTATCCCTCCTCCCCTCTCTCTACCCCACTCTCTATCCCTCCTCCCCTCTCTCCCTCTCTCTACCCCACTCTCTATCCCTCCTCCCTCTCTCTACCCCCTCTCTCTACCCCACTCTCTATCCCTCCTCCCTCTCTCTACCCCCTCTCTCTACCCCACTCTCTATCCCTCCTCCCTCTCTCTCTACCCCCTCTCTCTACCCCACTCTCTATCCCTCCTCCCTCTCTCTACCCCACTCTCTATCCCTCCTCCCCTCTCTCCCCCACTCTCTATCCCTCCTCCCCTCACTCCCCCCTCTCTCTACCCCACTCTCTATCCCTCCTCCCCACTCTCTAACCCTCCTCCCCTCTCCCCCACTCTCTATCCCTCCTCCCCTCACTCCCCCCCCTCTCTACCCCACTCTCTATCCCTCCTCCCCACTCTCTAACCCTCCTCCCCTCTCTCCCCCCTCTCTCTACCCTACTCTCTATCCCTCCTCCCCTCTCTCCCCCCTCTCTCTACCCCACTCTATATCCTTCCTCCCTCTCTCCCCCCTCTCTCTACCCCACTCTCTAACCCTCCTCCCCTCTCTCCCCCTCTCTACCCCACTCTCTATCCCTCCTCCCCTCTCTTCCACTCTCTCTACCCCACTCTCTAACCCTCCTCCCCCTCTCTCTACCCCACTCTCTATCCCTCATCCCCTCTCTCCCCCCTCTCTACCCCACTCTCTATCCCTCCTCCCCTCTCTCTCCCCCCTCTCTCTACCCCACTCTCTAACCCTCCTCTCCTCTCTCCCCCCTCTCTCTACACCACTCTCTATCCCTCCTCCCCTCTCTCTCCCCTTTTCTCTCTACCACTCTCTCTCTCCCCCTCTCCACCGCCTACTCGCTATGTAGAATCTGTCAGGTTTGGGAGAGGAGACGTCTTAGGACAGCTGTGTGTGTGTGTGTGTGTGTGTGTGTGTGTGTGTGTGTGTGTGTGTGTGCGTGCGTGCGTGCGTGCGTGCGCGCGTGTGTGTGTGTGTGTGTGCGTGTGATGGGGAGCTGATTAACAGAGCAGCGCGGCGAGGAGAGGAGCGCGGAACGAGATGCATGCAGCCCAAATAGAAACACACTCCATGCAAATGTGCTTGTCACTCTGACAGTATGTCTCAATTAAGGCCCAGAGCCGAGCTGAGCAAGTCCCTCCTCACCAAGGCTTCTGTCTGCGAGCTGCCTGCTTCACTGACCCCCCCTACTCACACTCACTTCCTTTAAGGGTGGAGAACAAATGAAAAGAACAAAGAAAAAAGGGAAGAATAGAAAGAAAGGAGAAGAAAATCTTTCAACCGCCTGACAGCGGGAGAAATTGTTGAGAAGCGCTAGAAAATTGACAACTCCTGTAACACTGAGGTAAGACAGTAATGATAAGAGTGGTCAGAGCAACGCGGCAATGCTAGCTTTAGCTATAATGACAACAACGATGGTAAAACAATCAAACTAAATCCCAGATAAACCCCCACTGTCAACACCCACTCTGGAGACTGCTGCTGCTGGGTTTGACGTCTGCTGTGGCAGATTTCTCTACCGGAGCGGGATTTACCCAGGAGGACACACACACACACACACACACACACACACACACACACACACACACACACACACACACACACACACACACACACACACACACACACACACACACACACACACACACACACACACACACACACACACACACACACACACACACACACACACACACACACACACACACACATATACTTCATCCCACAGTGTGGGATTTTAGCAGGGCTGGAGGGAGATTTGGGCAGGGCTGATGGCTGATGTGGCAGTGCTGCCTGGGTACAGGTGTTTAATTAATCTCCAGACATGTCAGAGGGAGAGGGGACAGCTGACTTGAGTGGGCTCCCCACGGCAGGCAGACAGGCAGAGAGAGGGAGAGGAGAGGGAGTGGGACAGAGATGCTATCGCGGACTGCAGGGGTGTCTGTGTAGCACCCAGAGGACAGAAATGACACCTTATGTGATCTCCACACAGTAGGACTCTGTAAGCCTGTTACACACCTATCAGACAGTCCCTATAGGTGAGCACAGTGAAGACTCACATGTTCTCATAGGGTATGTGTTGTGTTGTATATGTGGGAGGAGGGCGAGAGGTGGGGAATGGGGTTTTAGGAGCTGGAGGTATATGGGGAGGAGGGGTGGTTGAGTTTGCTGTCTAGTCTCTGTGTGGTTGGTTTCACCATGTTGCTCAGAGCAGAGTGGGTAGTGCTGTCAGAGAAGAGTGGTAACTGGAATAGAGACCTCACCTGCTGTCTCAACTGCTGCCGAAGCCTCTGTGCAAAACCTCTGTGCCAAAGCATCCCTGTCTCAACTTCCCTGACTCCACCTCCCTGTCTCCACCTCCCTGTCTCAACTTCCTGACTCCACCTCCCTGTCTCCACCTCCCTGTCTCCACCTCCCTGTCTCCACCTCCCTGTCTCTACCTCCCTGTCTCCACCTCCCTGTCTCCACCTCCCTGTCTCCACCTCCCTGTCTCCACCTCCCTGTCTCTACCTCCCTGTCTCCACCTCCCTGTCTCTACCTCCCTGTCTCTACCTCCCTGTCTCCACCTCCCTGTCTCCACCTCCCTGTCTCTACCTCCCTGTCTCTACCTCCCTGTCTCCACCTCCCTGTCTCCACCTCCCTGTCTCAACTTCCCTGACTCCACCTCCCTGTCTCCACCTCCCTGTCTCCACCTCCCTGTCTCCACCTCCCTGTCTCAACTTCCCTGACTCCACCTCCCTGTCTCCACCTCCCTGTCTCCACCTCCCTGTCTCAACTTCCCTGACTCCACCTCCCTGTCTCCACCTCCCTGTCTCAACTTCCCTGACTCCACCTCCCTGTCTCCACCTCCCTGTCTCCACCTCCCTGTCTCCACCTCCCTGTCTCTACCTCCCTGTCTCTACCTCCCTGTCTCAACTTCCCTGACTCCACCTCCCTGTCTCCACCTCCCTGTCTCCACCTCCCTGTCTCCACCTCCCTGTCTCTACCTCCCTGTCTCTACCTCCCTGTCTCAACTTCCCTGACTCCACCTCCCTGTCTCCACCTCCCTGTCTCCACCTCCCTGTCTCCACCTCCCTGTCTCTACCTCCCTGTCTCCACCTCCCTGTCTCCACCTCCCTGTCTCTACCTCCCTGTCTCCACCTCCCTGTCTCCACCTCCCTGTCTCCACCTCCCTGTCTCTACCTCCCTGTCTCCACCTCCCTTTCTCCACCTCCCTGTCTCCACCTACCTGTCTCCACCTCCCTTTCTCCACCTCCCTGTTTCCACCTACCTGTCTCCACCTCCATGTCTCCACCTTCCTGTCTCTACCTCCCTGTCTCCACCACCCTGTCTCCACGTCCCTGTCTCTACCTCCCTGTCTCCACCTCCCTGTCTCTACCTCCCTGTCTCCACCACCCTGTCTCTACCTCCCTGTCTCCACCACCCTGTCTCTACCTCCCTGTCTCAATCTTCCTTCCGACACCACCCTGTCTCCACGTCCCTGTCTCTACCTCCCTGTCTCCACCTCCCTGTCTCTATCTCCCAGTCGACACCTCCCTGTCTCCACCACCCTGTCTTCACCACCCTGTCTCTATCTCCCTGTCTCTACCTCCCTGTCTCCACCTCCCTGTCTTCACCACCCTGTCTCTACCTCCCTGTCTCCACCACCCTGTCTCCACCTCCCTGTCTCTACCTCCCTGTCTCCACCACCCTGTCTCCACCTCCCTGTCTCCACCTCCATGTCTCCACCACCCTGTCTTCACCACCCTGTCTCCACCTCCCTGTCTCCACCACCCTGTCTCCACCTCCCTGTCTCCACCTCCCTGTCTCCACCACCCTGTCTTCACCGCCCTGTCTTCACCGCCCTGTCTCCACCTCCCTGTCCCCACACCCTTTCTTCACCTCCCTGTCTCCACCTCCCTGTCTCCACCTCCCTGTCTCCACCTCCCTGTCTTCACCTCCCTGTCTCCACCTCCCTGTCTCCACCTCCCTGTCTCCACCTCCCTTTCTTCACCTCCCTGTCTCCACCTCCCTGTCTCCACCACCCTGTCTCCACCTCCCTGTCTCCACCTCCCTGTCTCCACCGCCCTGTCTTCACCGCCCTGTCTTCACCGCCCTGTCTCCACCTCCCTGTCCCCACACCCTTTCTTCACCTCCCTGTCTCCATCTTCCTGTCTCCACCACCCTGTCTCCACCTCCCTGTCTCCACCTCCCTGTCTCCACCACCCTGTCTTCACCTCCCTGTCTCCATCTTCCTGTCTCCACCTCCCTGTCTCCACCTCCCTGTCTCCACCACCCTGTCTCCACCTCCCTGTCTCCAGCTCCCTGTCTCCACCTCCCTGTCTCCACCTCCCTGTCTCCACCTCCCTATCTCCATCTTCCTGTCTCCACCTCCCTGTCTCCACCTACCTGTCACTACCACCCTGTCTCCACCCCCCTGTCTCCACCTCCCTGTCTCCACCTCCCTGTCTCTTCCTCCCTGTCTCCATCTTCCTGTCTCCACCTCCCTGTCTCCACCTCACTGTCTCCACCACCCTGTCTTCACCTCCCTGTCTCCACCTCCCTGTCTCCACCGCCCTGTCTCTACCTCCCTGTCTCTACCTCCCTGTCTCCACCTCCCTGTCTCTACCTCCCTGTCTCTACCTCCCTGTCTCTACCCCCTGTCTCTACCCCCCTGTCTCCACCACCCTGTCTCCACCTTCCTGTCTCTACCTCCCTGTCTCCATCTTCATGTCTCCACCACCCTGTCTCCACCTCCCTGTCTCTACCTCCCTGTCTCCATCTTCCTATCTCCACCTCCCTGTCTCCACCTCCCTGTCTCCATCTTCCTATCTCCACCTCCCTGTCTCCACCTCCCTGTCTCTACCTCCCTGTCTCTACCTCCCTGTCTCCATCTTCCTGTCTCCACCTCCCTGTCTCCACCTCCCTGTCTCTACCTCCCTGTCTCCATCTTCCTGTCTCCACCTCCCTGTCTCCATCTTCCTGTCTCCACCACCCTGTCTCCACCTCCCTGTCTCTACCTCCTGTCTCCATCTTCCTGTCTCCACCTCCCTGTCTCCACCACCTGTCTCCACCTCCCTGTCTCTACCTCCCTGTCTCCACCTCCCTGTCTCCACCCCCCTGTCTGCATCTCCCTCTATGGGGAGATTCTATAGCCTATACCTCACACACACTGCACAACGGCACAGAACGGATGTTTTGCAGACTAAAATACAAATGGAAGCCACAGCCATGACCAAGGACAAAGCCAGAAAAGCAGCCTTTACCTTTATGATCCCGACACACACACACACAG
Source organism: Oncorhynchus masou masou (assembly GCF_036934945.1). NCBI lineage: Eukaryota > Metazoa > Chordata > Actinopteri > Salmoniformes > Salmonidae > Oncorhynchus > Oncorhynchus masou. The sequence continues at coordinate 8,585 of NW_027010930.1, read as the reverse complement.
CTCAGCTAACCTGTTTAGAGCCATAGACTGTAACAAGGCTCAAGATTCAAGGCCTGGTTATTTCTGCATGTTCATGAATGTTGCATTTTACTACCAGCGGCTGGTGGCACCTTGATTGGGGAGGACAGGCTCATAGTAATGGCTGGGACGGAATGAATGGAATGTCATTGACACATCGAACACCTGGTTTCCTTGAGTTTGATACCACTCCATTCCAACCTGTTCATTTGACCTAATGAAACCCATAGCAGGTGGTAGATGATACAAAAGGCCTACACTTTTAAGAGATTACATGTTACCCCGGGAAACACATTGCGGTTGATAAGTGTAAAAATTCTATACTTTACCCCAGGATACCCATTACGGGCGGTAACTATAGAAACAAGGTTGCTATTCTCACGTAAAGGGAATTATAGTGGAAAGTGTCTATGAATCACATGATTATGAAGGTATAAATTTATGAAAGTGTGTATTCTTATTTGAAGTTTGGCAACAACTACGAATTCAAGTTTTTTTCCTTATTTTTCAGATTTTACTAAAAATATAAAGACAAACCATTGAATGAGTAGATTTGTCCAAACCTTTGACTGGTACTGTACATAGATATACATTTATTTACAGTATAAATCATATTTGATTGCTAGTATATAAAACATGCCCATGGCACTGGTCTCTCCCTCCTCAGAGTACAGGGCGAACCATAGAGATCCAGCCGACACAAATAAACCCAGTGATGATGTCTTCTGCCATCAGATATTCACACACACGTTCACACACTTCTCCAGTAATCTGCTTCCCCCAACAGTGTGTTGTGGTAGCCGGGCAGCTGCGGTAGTCGATTGATTGAGTGAAGAGGAGGAGAGAAGGAGGAGGAGGAGGAGGAGGAGCCGCAGGCCATGCACAGCTGAGGAGGAGACCTATCGGAAATCACTGGATTCTGAACAGGGCTGCCCCAGCTGGGCACACACGCGCCCAGGCACCTGCAATTCTCAGCCAGATACAAACAGTTAGTCAGAAACAGCCAGCCTGCTTCCACACTGAGGCTGGGAAGTACACTGTTTAGTACACTCCAAGGTAGCAGAGTGAGTGTATAGAACTATCAGTCCACACAGATATTCTTAACAGCATGCTAGCAGTACTGTGAGTCCATAATATACAGCAGCCCAGAGTCCATGCAGCAGAGTAGGATGCTGTGTCAGTAGCACAGCAGCACTGGGACTGTGTATGCTACAAAACAGCAGCACTGGGACTGTGTATGCTACAAAACAGCAGCACTGGGACTGTGTATGCTACAAAACAGCAGCACTGGGACTGTGTATGCTACAAAACAGCAGCACTGGGACTGTGTATGCTACAAAACAGCAGCACTGGGACTGTGTATGCTACAAAACAGCAGCACTGGGACTGTGTATGCTACAAAACAGCAGCACTGAGACTGCGTATGCTACAAAACAGGAGCACTGGGACTGTGTATGCTACAAAACAGCAGCACTGGGACTGCGTATGCTACAAAACAGCAGCACTGGGACTGTGTATGCTACAAAACAGCAGCACTGAGACTGCGTATGCTACAAAACAGCAGCACTGGGACTGTGTATGCTACAAAACAGCAGCACTGGGACTGCGTATGCTACAAAACAGCAGCACTGGGACTGTGTATGCTACAAAACAGCAGCACTGGGACTGTGTATGCTACAAAACAGCAGCACTGGGACTGTGTATGCTACAAAACAGCAGCACTGGGACTGCGTATGCTACAAAACAGCAGCACTGGGACTGTGTATGCTACAAAACAGCAGCACTGGGACTGTGTATGCTACAAAACAGCAGCACTGGGACTGTGTATGCTACAAAACAGCAGCACTGGGACTGTGTATGCTACAAAACAGCAGCACTGAGACTGCGTATGCTACAAAACAGGAGCACTGGGACTGTGTATGCTACAAAACAGCAGCACTGGGACTGCGTATGCTACAAAACAGCAGCACTGGGACTGTGTATGCTACAAAACAGCAGCACTGAGACTGCGTATGCTACAAAACAGCAGCACTGGGACTGTGTATGCTACAAAACAGCAGCACTGGGACTGCGTATGCTACAAAAAAGCTGCACTGGGACTGTGTATGCTACAAAAGAGCAGCACTGGGACTGTGTATGCCACAAAACAGCAGCACTGGGACAGTGTATGCTACAAAACAGCAACACTGGGACTGTGTATGCTACAGAACAGCAAAACTGGGACTGTGTATGCTACAAAACAGCAGCACTGGGACTGTGTATGCTACAATACAGCAGCACTGGGACTGTGTATGATATAAAACAGCAGCACTGGGACTGTGTATGCTACAAAACAGCAGCACTGGGACTGTGTATGATATAAAACAGCAGCACTGGGACTGTATATGATATAAAACAGCAGCACTGGGACTGTGTATGCTACAGAACAGCAAAACTGGGACTGTGTATGCCACAAAACAGCAGCACTAGGACTGTGTATGCTACAAAACAGCAACACTGGGACTGTGTATGCTACAGAACAGCAAAACTGGGACTGTGTATGCCACAAAACAGCAGCACTGGGACTGTGTATGCTACAAAACAGCAGCACTGGGACTGTGTATGCTACAAAACAGCAGCACTGGGACTGTGTATGCTACAAAACAGCAGCACTGGGACTGTGTATCCTACAAAAAAGCTGCACTGGGACTGTGTATGCTACAAAACAGAGGCACTGGGACTGTGTATGCTACAAAACAGCAGCACTGGGACTGTGTATGCTACAAAACAGCAGCACTGGGACTGTGTATGCTACAAAACAGCAGCACTGAGACTGCGTATGCTACAAAACAGCAGCACTGGGACTGTGTATGCTACAAAACAGCAGCACTGGGACTGTGTATGCTACAAAACAGCAGCACTGGGACTGTGTATGCTACAAAACAGCTGCACTGGGACTGTGTATGCCACAAAACAGCAGCACTAGGACTGTGTATGCTACAAAACAGCAACACTGGGACAGTGTATGCTACAGAACAGCAAAACTGGGACTGTGTATGCTACAAAACAGCAGCACTGGGACTGTGTATGCTACAATACAGCAGCACTGGGACTGTGTATGATATTAAACAGCAGCACTGGGACTGTGTATGCTACAAAACAGCAGCACTGGGACTGTATATGATATAAAACAGAAGCACTGGGACTGTATATGATATAAAACAGCAGCACTGAGACTGTATATGATATAAAACAGCAGCACTGGGACTGTATATGATATAAAACAGCAGCACTGGGACTGTATATGATATAAAACAGCAGCACTGGGACTGTATATGATATTAAACAGCAGCACTGGGACTGTGTATGCTACAATACAGCAGCACTGGGACTGTGTATGATATTAAACAGCAGCACTGGGACTGTATATGATATAAAACAGCAGCAAAGGGACTGTATATGATATAAAACAGCAGCACTGGGACTGTGTATGATATAAAACAGCAGCATTGGGAATGTATATGATATAAAACAGCAGCACTGGGACTGTATATGATAGAAAACAGCAGCACTGGGACTGTATATGATATAAAACAGCAGCACTGGGACTGTATATGATATAAAACAGCAGCACTGGGACTGTATATGATACAAAACAGCAGCACTGGGACTGTATATGATATAAAACAGCAGCACTGGGACTGTATATGCTATAAAACAGCAGCACTGGGACTGTATATGATATAAAACAGAAGGACTGGGACTGTATGTGATATAAAACAGCAGCACTGGGACTGTATATGATGTAAAACAGCAGCACTGGGACTGTATGTGATATAAAACAGCAGCACTGGGACTGTATATGATATAAAACAGCAGCACTGGGACTGTATATGCTATAAAACAGCAGCACTGGGACTGTATATGATATAAAACAGCAGCACTGGGACTGTATGTGATATAAAACAGCAGCACTGGGACTGTATATGATGTAAAACAGCAGCACTGGGACTGTATATGATATAAAACAGCAGCACTGGGACTGTATATGATATAAAACAGCAGCACTGGGACTGTGTATGATATAAAACAGCAGCACTGGGACTGTATATGATATAAAACAGCAGCACTGGGACTGTATATGATATAAAACAGCAGCACTGGGACTGTATATGATGTAAAACAGCAGCACTGGGACTGTATATGATATAAAACAGCAGCCCTGGGACTGTGTATGATATAAAACAGCAGCACTGGGACTGTATATGATATAAAACAGCAGCACTGGGACTGTATATGATGTAAAACAGCAGCACTGGGACTGTATATGATACAAAGCAGCAGCACTGGGTCTGTATATGATATAAAACAGCAGTACTGGGACTGTATATGATATAAAACAGCAGCACTGGGACTGTATATGATATAAAACAGCAGCACTGGGACTGTATATGATATAAAACAGCAGCACTGGGACTGTGTATGATATAAAACAGCAGCATTGGGACTGTATATGATATAAAACAGCAGCACTGGGACTGTATGTGATATAAAACAGCAGCACTGGGACTGTATATGATATAAAACAGCAGCACTGGGACTGTATATGATATAAAACAGAAGCACTGGGACTGTATATGATATAAAACAGCAGCACTGAGACTGTATATGATATAAAACAGCAGCACTGGGACTGTATATGATATAAAACAGCAGCACTGGGACTGTATATGATATAAAACAGCAGCACTGGGACTGTATATGATATAAAACAGCAGCACTGGGACTGTGTATGCTACAATACAGCAGCACTGGGACTGTGTATGATATTAAACAGCAGCACTGGGACTGTATATGATATAAAACAGCAGCAAAGGGACTGTATATGATATAAAACAGCAGCACTGGGACTGTGTATGATATAAAACAGCAGCATTGGGAATGTATATGATATAAAACAGCAGCACTGGGACTGTATATGATAGAAAACAGCAGCACTGGGACTGTATATGATATAAAACAGCAGCACTGGGACTGTATATGATATAAAACAGCAGCACTGGGACTGTATATGATATAAAACAGCAGCACTGGGACTGTATATGATATAAAACAGCAGCACTGGGACTGTATATGATATAAAACATCAGCACTGGGACTGTATATGCTATAAAACAGCAGCACTGGGACTGTATATGATATAAAACAGAAGGACTGGGACTGTATGTGATATAAAACAGCAGCACTGGGACTGTATATGATATAAAACAGCAGCACTGGGACTGTATATGATATAAAACAGCAGCACTGGGACTGTATATGATGTAAAACAGCAGCACTGGGACTGTATATGATATAAAACAGCAGCCCTGGGACTGTGTATGATATAAAACAGCAGCACTGGGACTGTATATGATATAAAACAGCAGCACTGGGACTGTATATGATGTAAAACAGCAGCACTGGGACTGTATATGATACAAAGCAGCAGCACTGGGTCTGTATATGATATAAAACAGCAGTACTGGGACTGTATATGATATAAAACAGCAGCACTGGGACTGTATATGATATAAAACAGCAGCACTGGGACTGTATATGATATAAAACAGCAGCACTGGGACTGTATATGATATAAAACAGCAGCACTGGGACTGTATATGATATAAAACAGCAGCACTGGGACTGTATATGATATAAAACAGCAGCACTGGGACTGTATATGATATAAAACAGCAGCACTGGGACTGTATATGATATAAAACAGCAGCACTGGGACTGTATATGATATAAAACAGCAGCACTGGGACTGTATATGATATAAAACAGCAGCACTGGGACTGTATATGATATAAAACAGCAGCACTGGGACTGTATATGATATAAAACAGCAGCACTGGGACTGTATATGATATAAAACAGCAGCACTGGGACTGTATATGATATAAAACAGCAGCACTGGGACTGTATATGATATAAAACAGCAGCACTGGGACTGTATATGCTACAAAACAGCAGCACTGGGACTGTGTATGATATAAAACAGCAGCACTGGGACTGTGATATGCTACAAAACAGCTGCACTGGGACTGTGTATGCCACAAAACAGCAGCACTAGGACTGTGTATGCTACAAAACAGCAACACTGGGACTGTATATGATATAAAACAGCAGCACTGGGACTGTGTATGCTACAAAACAGCAGCACTGGGACTGTGTATGCTACAATACAGCAGCACTGGGACTGTGGATGATATTAAACAGCAGCACTGGGACTGTGTATGCTACAAAACAGCAGCACTGGGACTGTATATGATATAAAACAGCAGCACTGGGACTGTGTATGATATAAAACAGCAGCATTGGGACTGTATATGATATAAAACAGCAGCACTGGGACTGTATGTGATATAAAACAGCAGCACTGGGACTGTATATGATATAAAACAGCAGCACTGGGACTGTATATGATATAAAACAGAAGCACTGGGACTGTATATGATATAAAACAGCAGCACTGAGACTGTATATGATATAAAACAGCAGCACTGGGACTGTATATGATATAAAACAGCAGCACTGGGACTGTATATGATATAAAACAACAGCACTGGGACTGTATATGATATAAAACAGCAGCACTGGGACTGTTTATGCTACAATACAGCAGCACTGGGACTGTGTATGATATTAAACAGCAGCACTGGGACTGTGTATGCTACAAAACAGCAGCAAAGGGACTGTATATGATATAAAACAGCAGCACTGGGACTGTGTATGATATAAAACAGCAGCATTGGGAATGTATATGATATAAAACAGCAGCACTGGGACTGTATATGATAGAAAACAGGACTGGGATGTATATGATATAAAACAGCAGCACTGGGACTGTATATGATAGAAAACAGCAGCACTGGGACTGTATATGATATAAAACAGCAGCACTGGGACTGTATATGATATAAAACATCAGCACTGGGACTGTATATGCTACAAAACAGCTGCACTGGGACTGTGTATGATATAAAACAGAAGGACTAGGACTGTGTATGCTACAAAACAGCAACACTGGGACTGTATATGATATAAAACAGCAGCACTGGGACTGTGTATGCTACAAAACAGCAGCACTGGGACTGTGTATGCTACAATACAGCAGCACTGGGACTGTGGATGATATTAAACAGCAGCACTGGGACTGTGTATGCTACAAAACAGCAGCACTGGGACTGTATATGATATAAAAACAGCATGCACATTGGGACTGTATATGATATAAAACAGCAAACTGTATGTGCAGCACTGGGACTGTATATGATATAAAACAGCAGCACTGGGACTGTATATGATATAAAACAGAAGCACTGTATATGATATAAAACAGCAGCACTGGACTGTATATGATATAAAACAAGCACTGGGACTGTATATGATATAAAACAGCAGCACTGGGACTGTATATGATATAAAACAACAGCACTGGGACTGTATATGATATAAAACAGCAGCACTGGGACTGTTTATGATATAAAACAGCAGCACTGGGACTGTGTATGATATAAAACAGCAGCACTGGGACTGTGTATGCTACAAAACAGCAGCAAAGGGACTGTATATGATATAAAACAGCAGCACTGGGACTGTGTATGATATAAAACAGCAGCATTGGGACTGTATATGATATAAAACAGCAGCACTGGGACTGTATATGATAGAAAACAGCAGCACTGGGACTGTATATGATATAAAACAGCAGCACTGGGACTGTATATGATATAAAAAACAGCAGGCACTGGGACTGTATATGATATAAAACAGCAGCACTGGGACTGTATATGATATAAAACAGCAGCACTGGGACTGTGTATGCTACAAAACAGCAGCACTGGGACTGTGTATGCTACAATACAGCAGCACTGGGACTGTGGATGATATTAAACAGCAGCACTGGGACTGTGTATGCTACAAAACAGCAGCACTGGGACTGTATATGATATAAAACAGCAGCACTGGGACTGTGTATGATATAAAACAGCAGCATTGGGACTGTATATGATATAAAACAGCAGCACTGGGACTGTATGTGATATAAAACAGCAGCACTGGGACTGTATATGATATAAAACAGCAGCACTGGGACTGTATATGATATAAAACAGAAGCACTGGGACTGTATATGATATAAAACAGCAGCACTGAGACTGTATATGATATAAAACAGCAGCACTGGGACTGTATATGATATAAAACAGCAGCACTGGGACTGTATATGATATAAAACAACAGCACTGGGACTGTATATGATATAAAACAGCAGCACTGGGACTGTTTATGCTACAATACAGCAGCACTGGGACTGTGTATGATATTAAACAGCAGCACTGGGACTGTGTATGCTACAAAACAGCAGCACTGGGACTGTGTATGATATAAAACAGCAGCATTGGGAATGTATATGATATAAAACAGCAGCACTGGGACTGTATATGATAGAAAACAGCAGCACTGGGACTGTATATGATATAAAACAGCAGCACTGGGACTGTATATGATATAAAACATCAGCACTGGGACTGTATATGCTA
>NW_027010929.1:17500-27535 GCF_036934945.1 Oncorhynchus masou masou | reverse complement strand
CCTCCTCTGTCTGACAGAGACTGGACTCTGTTTATCATACAGCCTCGTCTGTCTAACAGAGACTGGACTCTGTTTATCATGCAGCCTCCTCCTCTGTCTAACAGAGACTGGACTCTGTTTATCATACAGCCTCCACTGTCTAACAGAGACTGGACTCTGTTTATCATGCAGCCTCCTCTGTCTAACAGAGACTGGACTCTGTTTATCATGCAGCCTCCTCTGTCTTACAGAGACTGGACTCTGTTTATCATGCAGCCTCCTCTGTCTAACAGAGACTGGACTCTGTTTATCATGCAGCCTCTCTGTCTAACAGAGACTGGACTCTGTTTATCATGCAGCCTCCTCTGTCTAACAGAGACTGGACTCTGTTTATCATACAGCCTCCTCTGTCTTACAGAGACTGGACTCTGTTTATCATACAGCCTCCTCTGTCTAACAGAGACTGGACTCTGTTTATCATGCAGCCTCCTCTGTCTAACAGAGACTGGACTCTGTTTATCATGCAGTCTCCTCTGTCTTACCTCGTGGTCTTATTTTCTTCTTATTTGGGGTGGGGGGGTGGAGTAAACCCTCTCTCTTCACCTCTTCCTCTCTGCCACGACTCACCATCACCACCAGCCAATTGACAACCACTGAAGATGCAGTTCTCTGTCAGGTCCACATGGGGGCACACTTTTCCCATAATGGTCCTGCATGTATGCTGTTCAGCTTCTCACAGTACACCAGAGATAATCATTACAACAGAGAGGTTAGTCTGACTGTTAACAGTACACCAGAGATAATCATTACAACAGAGAGGTTAGTCTGACTGTTAACAGTACACCAGAGATAATCATTACAACAGAGAGGTTAGTCTGACTGTTAACAGTACACCAGAGATAATCATTACAACAGAGAGGTTAGTCTGACTGTTAACAGTACACCAGAGATAATCATTACAACAGAGAGGTTAGTCTGACTGTTAACAGTACACCAGAGATAATCATTACAACAGAGAGGTTAGTCTGACTGTTAACAGTACACCAGAGATAATCATTACAACAGAGAGGTTAGTCGGACTGTTAACAGTACACCAGGGGTTCCAGACTCATGTTAGCATCCTGGTCCAACCGTAGACATGCATATATCCTGTGTTTATATACATTGTTACAACATGTTTTCTTACTGACGGTCACACCTCCTTCCTCTCCTTATCCTCTGTCCTCCCTCCCTCCCCCCTCCCTCCTGCCCTCCCTCCCTCCCTCCCTCCCCCTCCCTCCCTCCCTCCCTCCCTCCCTCCCTCCCTCCCTCCCCCCTCCCTCCCTCCCCCTCCCTCCCTCCCTCCCCCTCCCTCCCTCCCTCCCCTCCCTCCCTCCCTCCCTCCCTTCCCTTCCCCCCCCTCCCTCCTTTCCCTCCCTCCCTCCTTTCCCTCCCTCCCTCCTTTCCCTCCCTCCCTCTCTGTATCCTCTCTCCTCCCTATTTGTCTCTTCTTCCCTCTCTCTGTCTCTCCCACGTTCCTCAGCCAAGGCCAGGGGATGTGGGGGTGGTAGACTGCTGTTCCTGTTATACACCCCCTCCTGTCCCCCTCCCTGACTGGCAGCAACAATGTTTAGCTACTGTTTAGTCTGACAGGGTTGTCTTCCCCCCCAAACAAGCCATAAAACACACCTCTTCTCAGATAGACAGACACATGGACAGTGTTGTCTGTCTGTCTACCTTGACCTCCGGATCCAAAACACACACACACACACACACACACACACACACACACACACACACACACACACACACACACACACACACACACACACACACACACACACACACACACTCAGTCTTATGGTCTTCTCACTCACGGGTGTGCTGTGTTTTGTCTGTCTCTCATCCCTATTCCCCTTGTTGGCACAAAGCAGCAGAGAGCAACAGTACTATAGTAACAGTAATATAGCAGCTGTACTATACTAACAGTACTATAGCAACAGTACTATAGCAACAGTACTATAGTAACGGTACTATAGCAGCGGTACTATAGCAACAGTACTATAGCAGCGGTACTATAGCAACAGTACTATAGTAACAGTAATATAGTAACAGTACTATAGCAGCTGTACTATAGTAACAGTACTATAGTAACAGTACTATAGCAACAGTACTATAGTAACGGTACTATAGCAGCGGTACTATAGCAACGGTACTATAGTAACAGTAATATAGTAACAGTACTATAGTAACAGTACTATAGCAACAGTAATATAGTAACAGTACTATAGCAGCTGTACTATAGTAACAGTACTATAGCAACAGTACTATAGCAACAGTAATATAGTAACAGTACTATAGCAGCTGTACTATAGTAACAGTACTGTAGTAACAGTACTATAGCAACAGTACTATAGTAACAGTACTATAGCAGCGGTACTATAGCAACAGTACTATAGTAACAGTAATATAGTAACAGTACTATAGCAGCTGTACTATAGTAACAGTACTATAGTAACAGTACTATAGCAACAGTACTATAGTAACAGTACTATAGCAGCGGTACTATAGCAACAGTACTATAGTAACAGTAATATAGTAACAGTACTATAGCAGCTGTACTATAGTAACAGTACTATAGCAACAGTACTAAAGCAACAGTAATATAGTAACAGTACTATAGCAGCTGTACTATAGTAACAGTACTATAGTAACAGTACTATAACAGCGGTACTATAGCAACAGTACTATAGCAACAGTAATACAGTAACATTACTATAGTAACAGTACTATAGCAACAGTACTATAGTAACAGTATTATAGGAACAGTACTATAGCAACAGTAATATAGCAACAGTACTATAGTAACAGTAATATAGCAGAGGTACTATAGTAACAGTAATATAGTAACAGTAATATAGCAGAGGTACTATAGTAACAGTAATATAGCAACATTACTATAGTAACAGTAATATAGCAACATTACTATAGTAAAAGTCACATAGCAACAGGAATATAATAACAGTACTATAGTAACAGTCACATAGCAACAGTACTATAGTAACAGTAATATAGCAGCGTTACTATAGTAACAGTAATATAGCAACAGTACTATAGCAACAGTACTATAGCAACAGCCACATAGTAACAGTAATATACCAACAGTACTATAGTAACAGTACTATAGCAACAGTCACATAGTAACAGTAATATAGCAACGGTACTATAGTAACAGTCACATAGCAACAGTAATATAGCAACAGTAATATAGCAACAGTACTATAGTAACAGTAATATAGCAACAGTACTATAGCAACAGTACTATAGCAACAGTCACATAGTAACAGTACTATAGTAACAGTAATAAGCAACGGTACTATAGTAACAGTCACATAGCAACAGTAATATAGCAACAGTACTATAGCAACAGTACTATTGTAACAGTCACATAGCAACAGTACTATAGCAACAGTACTATAGCAACAGTCACATAGTAACAGTACTATAGTAACAGTAATATAGTAACAGTAATATAGCAGCGGTACTATAGTAACAGTAATACAGCAACAGTACTATAGTAACAGTCACATAGCAACAGTACTATAGTAACAGTAGTATACCAACAGTACTATAGTAACAGTAATACAGCAACAGTCACATAGCAACAGTAATATAGCAACAGTACTATAGTAACAGTCACATAGTAACAGTATTATACCAACAGTACTATAGTAACAGTACTATAGCAACAGTCACATAGTAACATTAGTATAGCAACGGTACTATGGTAACAGTCACATAGCAACAGTAATATAGCAACAGTACTATAGTAACAGTACTATAGTAACAGTAATATAGCAACAGTAATATAGCAACAGTACTATAGCAACAGTAATATAGCAACAGTACTATAGCAACAGTAATATAGCAACGGTACTATAGCAACAGTAATATAGTAACAGTACTATAGTAACAGTACTATAGTAACAGTAATATAGCAACAGTACTATAGCAACAGTAATATAGCAACAGTACTATAGCAACAGTACTATAGCAACAGTAATATAGCAGCGGTACTATAGTAACAGTAATACAGCAACGGTACTATAGTAACAGTAATATAGCAACAGTACTATAGTAAAAGTCACATAGCAACAGTAATATAGCAACAGTAATATAGTAACAGTACTATAGTAACAGTAATATATTAACAGTCACATAGCAACAGTACTATAGTAACAGTAATATAGCAACAGTAAAATAGCAACAGTAGTATATCAACAGTACTATAGCAACAGTCACATAGCAACAATAATATAGCAACAGTAATATAGTAAGAGTACTATAGTAACAGTAATATAGTAACAGTAATATAGCAAAAGTAGTATACCAACAGTACTATAGTAAAAGTCACATAGCAATAGTAATATAGTAACAGTACTATAGTAACAGTCACATAGTAACAGTAATATAGCAACAGTACTATAGCAACAGTACTATAGTAACAGTCACATAGTAACAGTAATATAGCAACAGTACTATAGTAACAGTACTATAGCAACAGTCACATAGTAACAGTAATATAGCAACGGTACTATAGTAACAGTCACATAGCAACAGTAATATAGCAACAGTACTATAGTAACAGTAATATAGCAACAGTACTATAGTGTCACGTAGAGTAGGCCAGAAGGCTAAACTGGATAACCTAACCTCTATCAAAATAAAAAGATGGCGGAACCGCAAAAGTTCTTCTGTGCAAAGGTGTTTATTTACAAGTGATTCCGGAACAAAAAACAACAGTACTGCCATCAACGTCTACCTTATGGGACAGCTTAAAAACAATGCTGCCCCATCCACAGCTCAATCCAAACTGCCTCTCCATGACTGAAAGAGAGGCTCCTTTTGTAGGGCTAGCCCCTCCCCTCAGAACAATTAACCCTAATTAATTAATCAATTAACAATACAAACCTACATTTTCCATGACCTAAACATACTAAAGGATATACATTGCAACACGGTTTTAAACAATATCACAACATAACATTTACAACATTACATCACTACTGACAATATCTTTCAATATGCCCATATGCATTAATGAGCCATTTGGGACAGGCACTATAAAGCCAACCCAATTCCCTTAGCTCGGGTCCTTTTCCAGCATACCCGGAAGCTACAGAGATGGAGAGAGGAACAGAACAAACAAACAATGCGCTCATCCACAACATTGATAAGTATAATAATTATTGTATCTCTCAAATATGAACATTGACAAGTGTGAAATGCATGCACCAAGACAGAAGTTAATTTGTGTGTCGACCCACATTGTTAACTTATCTTATAATGGCGCAGGGAGGAGTGATGAATATGTGTGTGCGTTAAAAGAACCAAATGCGTAATATATTGCAGTAATATATAACAGTAATATAGCAGCAGTACTATATAACAGTACTATAGCAGCAGTACATATAGTAACAGTAACTATAGCAACAGTACTATAGTAACAGTACTATAGTAGAAGTAATATAGTGACAGTCATATAGCAACAGTACTATAGTAACAGTAATATAGCAACAGTAATATAGCAACAGTAGTATACCAACAGTAATATAGCAACAGTAATATAGCAACAGTAGTATACCAACAGTCACATAGCAACAGTAATATAGTAACAGTCACATAGCAACAGTACTATAGTAACAGTAATATAGCAACAGTAGTATACCAACAGTACTATAGCAACAGTCACATAGCAACAGTACTATAGTAACAGTCACATAGCAACAGTACTATAGTAACAGTCACATAGCAACAGTACTATAGTAACAGTCACATAGCAACAGTACTATAGTAACAGTCACATAGTAACAGTACTATAGCAACAGTACTATAGCAACAGTAATATAGTAACAGTACTATAGTAACAGTACTATAGTAACAGTCACATAGTAACAGTAATATAGCAACAGTACTATAGCAACAGTCACATAGTAACAGTAATATAGCAACGGTACTATAGTAACAGTCACATAGCAACAGTAATATAGTAACAGTCACATAGCAACAGTACTATAGTAACAGTAATATAGCAACAGTAGTATACCAACAGTACTATAGCAACAGTCACATAGCAACAGTAATATAGCAACAGTACTATAGTAACAGTCACATAGCAACAGTACTATAGTAACAGTCACATAGCAACAGTACTATAGTAACAGTCACATAGCAACAGTACTATAGTAACAGTCACATAGGAACAGTAATATAGCAACAGTACTATAGCAACAGTACTATAGTAACAGTACTATAGTAACAGTCACATAGTAACAGTAATATAGCAACAGTACTATAGTAACAGTACTATAGCAACAGTCACATAGTAACAGTAATATAGCAACGGTACTATAGTAACAGTCACATAGTAACAGTAATATAGCAACAGTACTATAGCAACAGTAATATAGCAGCAGTAATATAGCAACAGTACTATAGTAACAGTAATATAGCAACAGTAATATAGTAACAGTACTATAGCAACAGTAATATAGCAACAGTACTATAATAACAGTACTATAGGAACAGTCACATAGCAACAGTAATATAGCAACAGTAATATATAACAGTATTGTAGCAGCAGTAATATAGCAGCAGTAATATATAACAGTAATATATAACAGTAATATAGCAGCAGTAATATATAACAGTAATATAGCAGCAGTAATATATAACAGTAATATAGCAGCAGTAATATATAACAGTAATATAGCAGCAGTAATATATAACAGTATTATATAGCAGTAATATAGCAGCAGTAATATATAACAGTAATATATAACAGTAATATAGCAGCAGTAATATATAACAGTATTATATAACAGTATTATATAACAGTAATATAGAAGCAGTAATATATAACAGTAATATAGCAGCAGTAATATATAACAGTATTATATAACAGTAATATAGCAGCAGTAATATATAACAGTAATATATAACAGTAATATAGCAGCGGTAATATATAACAGTAATATATAACAGTAATATAGCAGCAGTAATATATAACAGTATTATATAGCAGCAGTAATATAGCAGCAGTAATATATAACAGTAATATAGCAGCAGTAATATATAACAGTAATATAACAGCAGTAATATATAACAGTAATATAGCAGCAGTAATATATAACAGTATTATATAGCAGCAGTAATATAGCAGCAGTAATATATAACAGTAATATATAACAGTAATATATAACAGTATTATATAGCAGCAGTAATATATAACAGTAATATAGCAGCAGTAATATATAACAGTAATATAGCAGCAGTAATATATAACAGTAATATAGCAGCAGTAATATATAACAGTAATATATAACAGTAATATATAACAGTAATATAGCAGCAGTAATATATAACAGTAATATAACAGCAGTAATATATAACAGTAATATAGCAGCAGTAATATATAACAGTAATATAGCAACAGTAATATATAACAGTATTATATAACAGTAATATATAACAGTATTATATAGCAGCAGTAATATAGCAGCAGTAATATATAACAGTAATATATAACAGTAATATATAACAGTATTATATAGCAGCAGTAATATATAACAGTAATATAGCAGCAGTAATATATAACAGTAATATAGCAGCAGTAATATATAACAGTAATATAGCAGCAGTAATATATAACAGTAATATAGCAGCAGTAATATATAACAGTAATATAGCAGCAGTAATATATAACAGTATTATAGCAGCAGTAATATATAACAGTAATATAGCAGCAGTAATATATAACAGTAATATATAACAGTATTATAGCAGCAGTAATATATAACAGTAATATAGCAGCAGTAATATATAACAGTAATATATAACAGTAATATATAACAGTAATATATAACAGTAATATATAACAGTAATATAGCAGCAGTAATATATAACAGCAGTAATATAGCAGCAGTAATATATAACAGTAATATAGCAACAGTATTATATAGCATCAGTAATATATAACAGTATTATATAACAGTAATATACAACAAAAATATATAACAGTAGTAATATATAACAGTAATATAGCAACAGTATTATAACTAATATATAACAGTAATATAGCAGCACTAATATATAACAGTAATATAGCAGCACTAATATATAACAGTAATATATAACAGTAATATATAACAGTAATATATAACAGTAATATAGCAGCAGTAATATATAACAGTAATATATAACAGTATTATATAACAGTAATATAGCAGCAGTAATATGTAACGTAACATGTAACGATGTGCAAATAGTTGAAGTGCAAAAGGGAAAATAATTAAACATAAATATAGGTTGTATTTACAATGTTGTTTGTTTTTCACTGGTAGCCCTTTTCTTGTGGCAACAGGTCACATCGTGCTGCTGTGATGGCACACTGTGGAATTTCACCCAGTAGATATGGGAGTTTATCAAAATCTGGATCTGTTTTCAAATTCTTTGTGGGTCTGTGTTTAATCTGAGGGAAATATGTGTCTCTAATATGGTCATACATTGGGCAGGAAGTTAGGAAGTGCAGCTCAGTTTCCACCTCATTTTGTGGGCAGTGAGCACATAGCCTGTCTTCTCTTGAGAGCCACGTCTGCCTACGGCGGCCTTTCTCAATAGCAAGGCTATGCTCATTGAGTCTCTCTTTCTCTCAATTCATTTCAATTCGAAGGGCTTTATTGGCAAAGTTAAATTTTTTGAATAAGGCATAAAGTCAGGTATTCTGCCGCTGTGTACTCTCTGTTAAGGGCCAAATAACATTCTGGTTTGCTCAGTTTTTTTTTGTTAATTACTTGACACATTGGAAATAATTATCTTTTTGTCTTCTCATGATTTGGTTGGGTCTAATTGTGCTGCTGTCCCGGGGCTCTGTAGGGTGTGTTTGTGTTTGTGAACAGAGCCCCAGGACCAGCTTGCTTAGGGGACTCTTCTCCAGGTTCATCTCTCTGTAGGCGATGGCTTTGTTATGGAAGGTTTTGGAATCGCTTCCTTTTAGGTGGTTGTAGAATTTAACGGCTCTTTTCTGGATTTTGATAATTAGTGGGTATCGGCCTAATTCTGCTCTACATGCATTATTTGGTGTTCTACGTTGTACACGGAGGATATTTTTGTTGTACAGTGAGGATTTAGTGAAGTCTTGGTTGGTGAGCGGACACCAGACGTCACAACCGTGGAGGTTCTATAACCGATTCAAGTATTTTTAGCCAGATCCTAATTGATATGTCAAATATTATGCTTCTTGTGATGGCATAGAAGGCCCTTCTTGCCTTGCCTCTCAGATCGTTTATAGCTTTGTGGAAGTTACCTGTGGCGCTGATGTTTAGGTCGAGGTGTGTATAGTTTTTTTTGTGTGTTCTAGGGCAACGGTGTCTAGATGGATTTTGTATTTGTGGTTCCGGCAACTGTCTTACTGAGATTTACTGTCAGGGCCCAAGTCTGACTATCGGTGCAGAAGATCTAGGTGCTGCTGTAGGCCCTCCTTGGTTGGTGACAGATCTAGGTGCTGCTGTAGGCCCTCCTTGGTTGGGGACAGATCTAGGTGCTGCTGTAGGCCC
Organism: Oncorhynchus masou masou; assembly: GCF_036934945.1. Classification (NCBI taxonomy): domain Eukaryota; kingdom Metazoa; phylum Chordata; class Actinopteri; order Salmoniformes; family Salmonidae; genus Oncorhynchus; species Oncorhynchus masou. Next base: position 17,963 of record NW_027010929.1, on the reverse strand, counting down.
TCCTTGGTTGGGGACAGATCTGGTTGGGGGTGCTGCTGAAGGCCCTCCTTGGTTGGGGACAGATCTAGGTGCTGCTGTAGGCCCTCCTTGGTTGGGGACAGATCTAGGTGCTGCTGAAGGCCCTCCTTGGTTGGGGACAGAAGCGCCTGATCATCAGCAAACAGTAGAAATTTGGCATCAGATTCTAGTAGGGTGAGGCCGGGTGCTGCAGACTGTTCTAGTGCCCTCTCCAATTCATTGATATATATGTTGAAGAGGGTGGGGCTTAAGCTGCATCCCTGTCTCACCCCACGGCCCTGTGGAAAGAATGTGTGTTTTTTGCCAATTTTAACCGTAGATTTGTTGTTTGTGTTCATGGGTTTTATAATGTCGTATGTTTTACCCCCAACACCACTTTCCATCAGTCTGTATAACAGACCCTCGTGACAAATTGAGTCAAAGGCTTTTTTGAAATCAACAAAGC
>NW_027010929.1:0-12500 GCF_036934945.1 Oncorhynchus masou masou | reverse complement strand
GGGGGAGGAGGAGGATGGTATGGGGGGGGGGAGGGGGAGGATGGTAGGAGGGTTCTGTGGGAGGGGAGGGGGAGGATGGTAGGAGGGTTCTGTAAGGGAGGGGAGGATGGTAGGAGGGTTCTGTAAGGGAGGGGGAGGATGGTAGGAGGGTTCTGTAAGGGAGGGGGAGGATGGTAGGAGGGTTCTGTAAGGGAGGGGGAGGAGGGTAGGATGGTAGGGGTTCTGTAAGGGAGGGGAGGATGGAGGAGGGTTCTGTAAGGGAGGGGGAGGAGGAGGATGGTAGGAGGGTTCTGTAAGGGAGGGGGAGGATGGTAGGAGGGTTCTGTAAGGGAGGAGGAGGATGGTAGGAGGGTTCTGTAGGGGAGGGGGAGGATGGTAGGAGGGGAGGGGAGGAGGAGGAGGATGTAGGAGGGGTAAGGGAGGAGGAGGAGGGTAGGAGGGTTCTGTAAGGGAGGGGGAGGAGGAGGAGGGTAGGAGGGTTCTGTAAGGGAGGAGGAGGATGGTAGGAGGGTTCTGTAAGGGGAGGGGGAGGAGGGGGGAGGATGGTAGGAGGGTTCTGTAAGGGGAGGGGGAGGGGGGGGGAGGATGGTAGGAGGGTTCTGTAGGGGGGAGGGGGAGGGATGGTAGGAGGGTTCTGTAAGGGAGGGGGAGGGAGGGAGGAGGATGGTAGGAGGGTTCTGTAAGGGAGGGGGGAGGAGGAGGATGGTAGGAGGGTTCTGTAAGGGAGGGGGAGGAGGAGGATGGTAGGAGGGTTCTGTAAGGGAGGGGGAGGAGGGTAGGAGGGTTCTGTAAGGGAGGGGGAGGATGGTAGGAGGGTTCTGTAAGGGAGGGGGAGGGGGAGGATGGTAGGAGGGTTCTGTAAGGGAGGGGGAGGATGGTAGGAGGGTTCTGTAAGGGAGGGGGAGGATGGTAGGAGGGTTCTGTAAGGGAGGGGGAGGATGGTAGGAGGGTTCTGTAAGGGAGGGGAGGAGGAGGAGGATGGTAGGAGGGTTCTGTAAGGGAGGGGGAGGATGGTAGGAGGGTTCTGTAAGGGAGGGGGAGGAGGAGGAGGGTTCTGTAAGGGAGGGTTCTGTTATGGCTTCGTCCCAAATGGCACCCTATTCCCCCCATACAGTGCACTACTTTTGTCCAGGGCACATAGGGTGCCATTTGGGACTGAGCGTCTCTCTCACTGTGAGGCTAATCAGATGTGTTCTGAGAACGCCCATCCTGCTCAGAACACACTAGAACACTCTGGAACACTGCTGAACATTCTGTCGCCACAGACTTAATGGAGGCATCAGCACTTCTCAGAACAGGGGCCGGTCTGTGTCTGAGTCCTCCAAGTCTCTCTCTCTCTCTCTCTCTCTCTCTCTCTCTCTCTCTCTCTCTGTCTCTGTCTCTCTCTCTCTCTCTCTCTCTCTCTCTCACACTCTCTCTCTCACTCTCACTCTCTCTCACTCTCACACACTCTCTCTCTCTCTCTCTCTCTCTCTCTCTCTCTCTCTGTCTCTGTCTCTCTCTCTCTCTCTCTCACACTCTCTCTCTCACTCTCACTCTCTCTCACTCTCACACACTCTCTCTCTCTCTCTCTCTCTCTCTCTCTCTCTGTCTCTGTCTCTGTCTCTCTCTCTCTCTCTCTCTCTGTCTCTCTCTCTCTCTCTCTCTCTGTCTCTGTCTCTGTCTCTCTGTCTCTCTGTCTCTGTCTCTGTCTCTCTCTCTCTCTCTCTCTGTCTCTCTGTCTCTGTCTCTGTCTCTCTCACACACTGTCTCTCTCTCTCTGTCTCTGTCTCTGTCTCTGTCTCTGTCTCTCTCTCTCTCTCTCTCTCTCTCTGTCTCTCTGTCTCTCTGTCTCTCTGTCTCTCTGTCTCTCTGTCTCTCTCTCTCTCTCTGTCTCTGTCTCTGTCTCTGTCTCTCTGTCTCTCTGTCTCTCTCAATTCAATTCAATTCAATTCAAGGGGCTTTATTGGCATGGGAAACATGTGTTAACATTGCCAAAGCAAGTAAGGTATATAATATATAAAGTGAAATAAACAATAAAAATTAACAGTAGACATCACACATACAGAAGTTTCAAAACAATAAAGACATTACAAATGTCATATTATATATATACAGTGTTTTTACAATGTGCAAATGGTAAAGGACACAAGATAAAATAAATAAGCATAGATATGTGTTGTATTTACAATGGTGCGTGTTCTTCACTGGTTGCCCTTTTCTCGTGGCAACAGGTCACAAATCTTGCTGCTCTGATGGCACACTGTGGAATTTCACCCAGTAGATATGGGAGTTTTTCAAAATTGGATTTGTTTTCGAATTCTTTGTGGATCTGTGTAATCTGAGGGAAATATGTCTCTCTAATATGGTCATACATTGGGCAGGAGGTTAGGAAGTGCAGCTCAGTTTCCACCTCATTTTGTGGGCAGTGAGCACATAGCCTGTCTTCCCTCGAGAGCCATGTCTGCCTACGGCGGCCTTTCTCAATAGCAAGGCTATGCTCGCTGAGTCTGTACATAGTCAAAGCTTTCCTTAATTTTTGGTCAGTCACAGTGGTCAGGTATTCTGCCGCTGTGTACTCTCTGTGTATGGCCAAATAGCATTCTAGTTTGCTCTGTTTTTTTGTTAATTCTTTCCAATGTGTCAAGTAATTATCTTTTTGTTTTCTCATGATTTGGTTGGGTCTAATTGTGCTGCTGTCATGGGGATCTGTAGGGTGTGTTTGTGAACAGAGCCCCAGGACCAGCTTGCTTAGGGGACTCTTCTCCAGGTTCATCTCTCTGTAGGTGATGGCTTTGTTGTGGAAGGTTTGGGAATCGCTTCCTTTTAGGTGGTTATAGAATTTAACTGCTCTTTTCTGGATTTTGATAATTAGTGGGTATCGGCCTAATTCTGCTCTGCATGCATTATTTGGTGTTCTACGTTGTACACTGAGGATATTTTTGCAGAATTCTGCGTGCAGAGTCTCAATTTGGTGTTTGTCCCATTTTGTGAAGTCTTGGTTGGTGAGCGGACCCCAGACCTCACAACCATAAAGGGCAATGGGCTCTATGACTGATTCAAGTATTTTTAGCCAAATCCTAATTGGTATGTTGAAATTTATGTTCCTTTTGATGGCATAGAATGCCCTTCTTGCCTTGTCTCTCAGATCGTTCACAGCTTTGTGGAAGTTACCTGTGGCGCTGATGTTTAGGCCAAGGTATGTATAGTTTTTTGTGTGCTCTAGGGCAACAGTGTCTAGATGGAATTTGTATTTGTGGTCCTGGTGACTGGACCTTTTTTGGAACACCATTATTTTGGTCTTACTGAGATTTACTGTCAGGGCCCAGGTCTGACAGAATCTGTGCATAAGATCTAGGTGCTGCTGTAGGCCCTCCTTGGTTGGTGACAGAAGCACCAGATCATCAGCAAACAGCAGACATTTGACTTCAGATTCTAGTAGGGTGAGGCCGGGTGCTGCAGACTTTTCTAGTGCCCGCGCCAGTTCGTTGATATATATGTTGAAGAGGGTGGGGCTTAAGCTGCATCCCTGTCTAACCCCACGACCCTGTGTGAAGAAATGTGTGTGTTTTTTGCCAATTTTAACCGCACACTTGTTGTTTGTGTACATGGATTTTATGATGTCGTATGTTTTACCCCCAACACCACTTTCCATCAGTTTGTATAGCAGACCCTCATGCCAAATTGAGTCGAAGGCTTTTTGAAATCAACAAAGCATGAGAAGACTTTGCCTTTGTTTTGGTTTGTTTGGTTGTCAATTAGGGTGTGCAGGGTGAATACATGGTCTGTTGTACGGTAATTTGGTAAAAAGCCAATTTGACATTTGCTCAGTACATTGTTTTCATTGAGGAAGTGTACGAGTCTGCTGTTAATGATAATGCCGAGGATTTTCCCAAGGTTACTGTTGACGCATATTCCACGGTAGTTATTGGGGTCAAATTTGTCTCCATTTTTGTGGATTGGGGTGATCAGTCCTTGGTTCCAAATATTGGGGAAGATGCCAGAGCTAAGGATGATGTTAAAGAGTTTTAGTATAGCCAATTGGAATTTGTTGTCTGTATATTTGATCATTTCATTGAGGATACCATCAACACCACAGGCCTTTTTGGGTTTGAGGGTTTTTATTTTGTCTTGTAACTCATTCAATGTTATTGGAGAATCCAGTGGGTTCTGGTAGTCTTTAATAGTTGATTCTAAGATCTGTATTTGATCATGTATATGTTTTTGCTCTTTATTCTTTGTTATAGAGCCAAAAAGATTGGAGAAGTGGTTTACCCATACATCTCCATTTTGGATAGATAATTCTTCGTGTTGTTGTTTGTTTAGTGTTTTCCAATTTTCCCAGAAGTGGTTAGAGTCTATGGATTCTTCAATTACATTGAGCTGATTTCTGACATGCTGTTCCTTCTTTTTCCGTAGTGTATTTCTGTATTGTTTTAGTGATTCACCATAGTGAAGGCGTAGACTCAGGTTTTCCGGGTCTCTATGTTTTTGGTTGGAGAGGTTTCTCAATTTCTTTCTTAGAATTTTGCATTCTTCATCAAACCATTTGTCATTGTTGTTAATTTTCTTCGGTTTTCTATTTGAGATTTTTAGATTTGATAGGGAAGCTGAGAGTTCAAATATACTGTTAAGATTTTCCACTGCCAAGTTTACACCTTCACTATTACAGTGGAACGTTTTACCCAGGAAATTGTCTAAAAGGGATTGAATTTGTTGTTGCCTAATTGTTTTTTGGTAGGTTTCCAAACTGCATTCCTTCCATCTATAGCATTTCTTAATGTTACTCAGTTCCTTTGGCTTTGATGCCTCATGATTGAGTATTGCTCTGTTTAGGTAGACTGTGATTTTGCTGTGGTCTGATAGGGGTGTCAGTGGGCTGACTGTGAACGCTCTGAGAGACTGGGTTGAGGTCAGTGATAAAGTAGTCTACAGTACTCTGTCTCTCTGTCTCTGTCTCTCTCTCTCTCACACTCTCTCTCTCTCTCCTCTCTCCTCTCTCTTGTCTCTCTCTCTCTCTGTCTCTCTCTCTCTCTGTCTCTCAATTCAATTAAAGGGCTTTATTGGCATGGGAAACATGTGTTAACATTGCCAAAGCAAGTGAGGTAGATAATATACAAAAGTGAAATAAACAATTACAATTAACAATAAACATTACACATACAGAAATTTCAAAACAATAAAGACATTACAAATGTTATATAAATATATAAATAATAAGTATATATATATAGTGTTCTAACAATGTACAAATGGTTACAGTACACAAGGGAAAATAAATAAGCATAAATAAGGGGTGTATATACAATGGTGTTTGTTCATTACTAGTTGCTCTTTTCTTGCTGCTGTGATTTCACATTGGAATTTCACCCAGTGGATATGAGTTTATCAAAATTGGGTTTGTTTTTGAATTCTTTGTGGATCTGTGTAATCTGAGGGAAATATGTGTCTCTAATATGGTCATACATTGGGCAGGAGGTTAGGAAGTGCAGCTCAGTTTCCACGTCATTTTGTGGGCAGTGAGCACATAGTCTGTCTTCTCTTGAGAGCCATGTCTGCCTACGGCGGCCTTTCTCATTATCAAGGCTATGCTCACTGAGTCTGTACATAGTCAAAGCTTTCCTTAAGTTTGGGTCAGTCACAGTGGTCAGTTTAAATTTAACAGCTCTTTTCTGGATTTTGATAATTAGTGGGTATCGGCCTAATTCTTCTCTGCATGCATTATTTGGTGTTCTACGTTGTACAGAGAGGATATTTTAGCAGAATTCTGTGTGCAGAGTCTCAATTTGGTGTTTGTCCCATCTTGTTAAGTCTTGGTTGGTGAGCGGACCCCAGACCTTACAACCATAAAGGGCAATGGGTTCTATGACTGATTCAAATATTTATAGCCAGATCTCTCGCGCTCTCTCTCTCGCGCTCTCTCTCTCTCTCTCGCTCTCTCTCTCTCTCGCGCTCTCTCTCGCGCTCTCTCTCGCGCTCTCTCTCGCCTCTCTCTCGCTCTCTCTCGCGCTCGCTCGCTCTCTCTCGCTCTCTCTTGCTCTCTCTCTCTCGCTCTCTCTCGCGTGCTCACTGAGCCTGTCCATAGTACATGTTCGGACAGTACTCTACGTTAGGACAGTACTCTGTGTTAGGACAGTACTCTGTGTTAGGACAGTACTCTGTTAGGACAGTACTCTGTTAGGACAGTACTCTGTTAGGACAGTACTCTGTTAGGACAGTACTCTTTGTTAGGACAGTGTACTTTGTTAGGACAGTGTACTTTGTTAGGACAGTACTCTGTTGGGACAGTACTCTGTTAGGACAGTACTCTTTGTTAGGACAGTGTACTTTGTTAGGACAGTACTCTGTTAGGACAGTACTCTGTTAGGACAGTACTCTTTGTTAGGACAGTGTACTTTGTTAGGACAGTGTACTTTGTTAGGACAGTACTCTGTTAGGACAGTACTCTGTTAGGACAGTACTCTGTTAGGACAGTACTCTTTGTTAGGACAGTGTACTTTGTTTGGACAGTACTCTGTTGGGACAGTACTCTGTTGGGACAGTACTCTGTTGGGACAGTACTCTGTTGGGACAGTACTCTGTTGGGACAGTACTCTGTTAGGACAGTACTCTTTGTTAGGACAGTACTCTGTTGGGACAGTACTCTGTTGGGACAGTACTCTGTTGGGACAGTACTCTGTTGGGACAGTACTCTGTTGGGACAGTACTCTGTTGGGACAGTACTCTGTTGGGACAATACTCTGTTGGGACAGTACTCTGTTGGGACAGTACTCTGTCGGGACAGTACTATGTCAGGACAGTACTATGTCAGGACAGTGTAATATGTCGGGACAGTGTAATATGTCGGGACAGTACTCTGTTGGGACAGTACTCTGTTGGGACAGTGTAATATGTTAGGACAGTACTCTGTTGGGACAGTACTCTGTTGGGACAGTACTCTGTTGGGACAGTACTCTGTTAGGACAGTACTCTGTTGGGACAGTACTCTGTTGGGACAGTACTCTGTTGGGACAATACTCTGTTGGGACAGTACTCTGTTGGGACAGTACTCTGTCGGGACAGTACTATGTCAGGACAGTACTATGTCAGGACAGTGTAATATGTCGGGACAGTGTAATATGTCAGGACAGTACTCTGTTGGGACAGTACTCTGTTGGGACAGTGTAATATGTTAGGACAGTACTCTGTTGGGACAGTACTCTGTTGGGACAGTGTAATATGTTGGGACAGTACTATGTTGGGACAGTACTCTGTTGGGACAGTACTCTGTTGGGACAGTGTACTATGTATGCACCTATGACACACTACCGTTCAAAAGTTTGGGGTCACTTAGAAATGTCCTTGTTTTTGACAGAAAAGCACAATCTTTTGTCCATTAAAATAAGTAAATAAATAAAATTGTAAATAGATCAAATTGTTCAGAAACAAAAGACACACACTGGACAGAGGATCTCTGCCTAGAAGGCCAGCATCCTGGAGTCGGCTCTTCACTGTTGTCGTTGAGACTGGTGTTTTACTATTTAATAAAGCTGCCAGTTGAGGTCTTGTGAGGCATCTGTTTCTCAAACTAGACACTAATGTACTTGTCCTCTTGCTCAGTTGTGCACCGGGGCCTCCCACTCCTCTTTCTATTCCGGTTAGAGCCAGTTTGCACTGTTCTGTAAAGGGAGTAGTACACTGTGAAGGGAGTAGTACACAGCATTGTACAAGATCTTCAGTTTCTTGGCAATTTCTCTTATGGAATAGCCTTCATTTCTCAGAACAAGAATAGACTGATGAGTTTCAGGAGAAAGGTCTTTGTTTCTGGATGTTTTGAGCCTGTAATTGAACCCAGAAATGCTGATGCTCCAGATACTCAACTAGTTTAAAGGAGGCCAGTTGTATTGCTTCTTTAATCAGTGTGCTAAAATAATTGCAAAATTGTTTTCTAATGATCAATTAGCCATTTAAAATGATGATGTACAGTTGGCAAGTCGGTTAGGACAATTACTTTGTTCATGACACAAGTAATTTTTCCAACAATTGTTTACATACTGATTATTTCACTTATAATTCACTGTATCACAATTCCAGTGGGTCAGTAATACACATACACTAAGTTGACTGTGCCTTTAAACAGCTTGGAAAATTCCAGAAAATGATGTCATGGCTTTAGAAGCTTCTGATAGGCTAATTGACATCCTTGAGTCAATAAGGAGTGTACCTGTGGATGTATTTCAAGGCCTACCTTCAAACTCAGTGCCTCTTTGCTTGACATCATGGGAAAATCAAAAGAAATCAGCCAAGACCTCAGAAAAAAATTGTGGACCTCCACATGTCTGGTTCATCCCTGGGAGCAATTTCCAAACGCTTGAAGGTACCACGTTCATCTGTACGAACAATAGTGTGCGAGTAGAAACGCCATGGGACCACACAGCCGTCATACCGCTCAGGAAGGAGACCCGTTCTGTCTCCTAGAGATGAATGTGCTTTGGTGCGAAAAGTGCAAATCAATCCCAGAACAACAGCAAAGGACCTGGAGGAAAGATGCTGGAGGAAACAGGTGCAAAAGTATCTATATCCATAGTAAAACGAGTCCAATATCGACATAACCTGAAAGGTCGCTCAGCAAGGACGAAGCCACTGCTCCAAAACCGCCATAAAAAAAGCCAGACTACGGTTTGCATCTGCACATGGGAACAAATTTCATACTTTTTACAGAAATGTCCTCTGGTCTGATGAATCAAAAATAGAACTGTTTGGCCAGAATGACCATCGTTATGTTTGGAGGAAAAAGGGGAGGCTTGCAAGCCGAAGAACACCATCCCAACCGTGAAGCACGGGGTGGCAGCATCATGTTGTGGGGGTGCTTTTCTGCAGGAAGGCCTGGTGCACTTTACAAAATAGATGGCATCGTGAGGTATGAAAATGATGTGGATATATTGAAGCAACATCTCAAGACATCAGTCAGGAAGTTAAAGCTTGGTCTCAAATGGGTCTTCCAAATGGACAATGACCCCAAGCATACTTCCAAAGTTGTGGCAAAATGGCTTAAGGACAACAAAGTCAAGGTATTGGCGTGGCCATCACAAAGCCCTGACCTCAATCCTATAGGAAATGTGTGGCCAGAACTGAATAAGCGAGCAAAGAGGCCTACAAACATGACTCAATTACACCAACTCTGTCAGGAGGAATGGGCCAAAATTCACCCAACTTATTGTGGGAAGCGTGTGGAAGCTACCTGAAATGTTTGACCCAAGTTAAACAATTCAAAGGCAATGCCACCAAATACTAATTGAGTTTATGTAAACTTCTGACCCACTGGGAATGTGATGAAAGAAATTAAAAATCAACCGTTTCCAACTGCAATAGTCATTTACAACATGAACAATAATCTGGACTGTATTTTTGATCTATTTGAAGGGACATAAAAGAAAAGTGCTTTTTTTTTTCAAAAAACAAGGACGTTTCTAAGTGACCCCAAACTTGTTTCTTACAGTGTGTGTAAATGCATGAAAATATATAAAAAAACAGCCATAACAAAGCCTAATCCTGTGAACTTTGACCCATCCAGGTACGTAGGGGACATGTTAGCGTGGCTGCACCAAGCCACCGCATCAGAGAAGGAGCATCTGGAGGCCCTGCTGAAACAGGTCACAGCACAAGGTAACCTAAAACCCTCACACGATCCCTACGGCAACGACCGCTTGAGCTCCTCTAATGCTAACCTTTGTACAGGTAGTTAATCCTCTCGTGTGTCTTGTCTGCGTGTGACTGACTGCCTTCCCTTTAGCGCCAGGAGTGGATGAGACCATGCAAGAGGTGGTGGGACACATCACTGAGGGAGTCTGCAGACCTCTTAAAGTAAGACCCTCCAACCCAGTGTGTTTGTTGTGTGTACATTTCCCTTTATTTCAGTCGACTGTATTTGACTGTAGAACTAATAAAATGAAGAAATTCTACTGGACAGACTGACTGTCCTGGGATAAGTACTACTGGAAAGACATTCTGTCCTGGGATAAACACTACTGGATAGACATTCTGTCCTGGGATAAACACTACTGGATAGACATTCTGTCCTGGGATAAATACTACTGGATAGACATTCTGTCCTGGGATAAATACAGACATTCTGTCCTGGGATAAATACTACCGGGATAGACCTTCTGTCCTGGGATACATACTACTGGATAGACATTCTGTCCTGGGATAAATACTACTGGATAGACATTCTGTCCTGGGATAAATACTACTGGATTGACATTCTGTCCTGGGATAAATACTACTGGATAGACATTCTGTCCTGGGATAAATACTACTGGATAGACATTCTGTCCTGGGATAAATACTACTGGATAGACATTCTGTCCTGGGATAAATACTACTGGATAGACATTCTGTCCTGGGATAAATACTACTGGATATTCTGTCCTGGAAGACATTCTGTCCTGGGATAAATACTACTGGATAGACATTCTGTCCTGGGATAAACACTACTGGAAAGACATTCTGTCCTGGGATAAATACTACTGGATAGACATTCTGTCCTGTCATTCTGGGATAAATACTACTGGATAGACATTCTGTCCTGGGATAAATACTACTGGATAGACATTCTGTCCTGGGATAATTACTACTGGATAGACATTCTGTCCTGGGATAAATACTACTGGATAGACATTCTGTCCTGGGATAAATACTACTGGATAGACATTCTGTCCTGGGATAAACACTACTGGAAAGACATTCTGTCCTGGGATAAATACTACTGGATAGACATTCTGTCCTGGGATAAATACTACTGGATAGACATTCTGTCCTGGGATAAATTCTGTCCTGGGATAAATACTACTGGATAGACATTCTGTCCTGGGATAAATACTACTGGATAGACATTCTGTCCTGGGATAAACACTACTGGATAGACATTCTGTCCTGGTATAAATACTACTGGATAGACATTCTGTCCTGGGATAAATACTACTGGATAGACATTCTGTCCTGGGATAAATACTACTGGAAAGACATTCTGTCCTGGGATAAATACTACTGGACAGACTTCTGTCCTGGGATATATTCTACTGGAAAGACATTCTGTCCTGGGATAAATACTACTGGAAATAAATTAGACATGTCCTGGGATAAATACTACTGGATAGACATTCTGTCCTGGGATAAATACTACTGGATAGACATTATGTCCTGGGATAAATACTACTGGATAGACATTCTGTCCTGGGATAAATACTACTGGATAGACATTCTGTCCTGGGATAAATACTACTGGAAAGACATTCTGTCCTGGGATAAATATACTGGATAGACACTGCTGGATAGACATTCTGTCCTGGGATAAATACTACTGGATAGACATTCTGTCCTGGGATAAATACTACCGGGATAGACATTCTGTCCTGGGATAAATACTACCGGGATAGACATTCTGTCCTGGGATAAATACTACTGGATAGACATTCTGTCCTGGGATAAATACTGCTGGATAGACATTCTGTCCTGGGATAAATACTACTGGATAGACATTCTGTCCTGGGATAAATACTATTCTGTCCTGGGATAGACATTCTGTCCTGGGATAAATACTGGATAGAACTGGGGGATAGACATTCTGTCCTGGGATAAATACTACTGGATAGACATTCTGTCCTGGGATAAATACTACTGGATAGACATTCTGTCCTGGGATAAATACTAGACATTCTGTCCTGGATAGACATTCTGTCCTGGGATAATATACTGGATAGACATTCTGTCCTGGGATAAATACTACTGGATAGACATTCTGTCCTGGGATAAATACTACTGGATAGACATTCTGTCCTGGGATAAAACTACTGGAAAGACATTCTGTCCTGGGATAAATAACTGGATAGACATTCTGCTGGATAGACATTCTGTCCTGGGATAAATACTACTGGATAGACATTCTGTCCTGGGATAAACACTGGGATAAATACTGGAAAGACATTCTGTCCTGGGATAAATACTACTGGATAGACATTCTGTCCTGGGATAAATACTAACTGGGATAGACATTCTGTCCTGGGATAAATAAATAGACACTACTGGATAGACATTCTGTCCTGGGATAAATAGACATTCTGTCCTGGGACTGGATAGACATTCTGTCCTGGGATAAATACTACTGGATTGACATTCTGTCCTGGGATAAATACTACTGGATAGACATTCTGTCCTGGGATAAATACTACTGGATAGACATTCTGTCCTGGGATAAACACTACTGGAAAGACATTCTGTCCTGGGATAAATACTACTGGATAGACATTCTGTCCTGGGATAAATACTACTGGATAGACATTCTGTCCTGGGATACTGGATAGACATTCTGTCCTGGGATAAATACTACTGGATAGACATTCTGTCCTGGGATAAATACTACTGGATAGACTGGGATTCTGTCTGTTGGGATAAATACTACTGGATAGACATTCTGTCCTGGGATAAACACTACTGGATAGACATTCTGTCCTGGGATAAATACTACTGGATAGACATTCTGT
>NW_027010928.1:0-27535 GCF_036934945.1 Oncorhynchus masou masou | reverse complement strand
AAGTTTCCTGACTGGGTAGATGTCGTGGTTTCCTCATGGTTAGAGGATGTTGTCCTGACTGGGTAGATGTCATGGTTTCCTCATGGTTAGAGGATGTTTTCCTGACTGGGTAGATGTCATGGTTCGAGGATGTTGTCCTGACTGGGTAGATGTCATGGCTTCCTCATGGTTAGAGGATGTTTTCCTGACTGGGCAGATGTCATGGTTTCCTCATGGTTCGAGGATGTTGTCCTGACTGGGTAGATGTCATGGTTTCCTCATGGTTAGAGGATGTTGTCCTGACTGGGTAGATGTCATGGTTAGAGGATGTTTTCCTGACTGGGTGGATGTCATGGTTAGGGGATGTTTTCCTGACTGGGTAGATGTCATGGTTAGGGGATGTTTTCCTGACTGGGTAGATGTCGTGGTTTCCTCATGGTTAGAGGATGTTTTCCTGACTGGGTAGATGTCATGGTTAGAGGATGTTTTCCTGACTGGGTAGATGTCATGGTTAGAGGGTGTTTTCCTGACTGGGTAGATGTCATGGTTAGAGGATGTTTTCCTGACTGGGTAGATGTCATGGTTAGAGGATGTTGTCCTGACTGGGTAGATGTCATGGTTAGAGGATGTTTTCCTGACTGGGTGGATGTCATGGCTTCCTCATGGTTAGAGGATGTTGTCCTGACTGGGTAGATGTCATGGCTTCCTCATGGTTAGAGGATGTTTTCCTGACTGGGTAGATGTCATGGTTTCCTCATGGTTAGAGGATGTTTTCCTGACTGGGTGGATGTCATGGCTTCCTCATGGTTAGGGGATGTTTTCCTGACTGGGTAGATGTCATGGTTAGAGGATGTTTTCCTGACTGGGTAGATGTCATGGTTAGGGGATGTTTTCCTGACTGGGTAGATGTCATGGTTAGAGGATGTTTTCCTGACTGGGTAGATGTCATGGTTAGGGGATGTTTTCCTGACTGGGTAGATGTCATGGTTTCCTCATGGTTCGAGGATGTTTTCCTGGCTGGGTAGATGTCATGGTTCGAGGATGTTGTCCTGACTGGGTAGATGTCATGGTTAGGGGATGTTTTCCTGACTGGGTAGATGTAATGGCTTCCTCATGGTTTGGGCTCGGGATGTTTTTCTTACTAGGTAGATCACATGGGCAGAAACAACCAGCACTACACTTTAGTTTCAGAACCAAATAGAAGGTCATGGGTAACCAACTATAAACTGAACCTACCGTAAATATAATAAAATATAACATGCAATTTAGCATAGAAGCTGGACAAAAAACCTGACCAAGAACATTTGTTGAAGCTTGTTGGGTATTACTGACAGCTTTAAAGGTTTGTTGGGTATTACTGAAAGCTTTATCAAGGTTTGTTGGGTATTACTGACAGCTTTAAAGGTTTGTTGGGTATTACTGACAGCTTTAAAGGTTTGTTGGGTATTACTGACAGCTTTAAAGGTTTGTTGGGTACTACTGACAGCTTTATCAAGGTTTGTTGGGTATTACTGACAGCTTTATCAAGGTTTGTTGGGTATTACTGACAGCTTTAAAGGTTTGTTGGGTATTACTGACAGCTTTATCAAGGTTTGTTGGGTATTACTGACAGCTTTATCAAGGTTTGTTGGGTATTACTGACAGCTTTATCAAGGTTTGTTGGGTATTACTGAAAGCTTTATCAAGGTTTGTTGGGTATTACTGACAGCTTTAAAGGTTTGTTGGGTATTACTGACAGCTTTATCAAGGTTTGTTGGGTAGTAGTACTGACAGCTTTATCAAGGTTTGTTGGGTATTACTGACAGCTTTAAAGGTTTGTTGGGTATTACTGACAGCTTTATCAAGGTGTGTTGGGTATTACTGAAAGCTTTAAAGGTTTGTTGGGTATTACTGAAAGCTTTAAAGGTTTGTTGGGTATTACTGACAGCTTTATCAAGGTTTGTTGGGTATTACTGACAGCTTTATCAAGGTTTGTTGGGTATTACTGACAGCTTTAAAGGTTTGTTGGGTATTACTGACAGCTTTATCAAGGTGTGTTGGGTATTACTGACAGCTTTAAAGGTTTGTTGGGTATTACTGACAGCTTTAAAGGTTTGTTGGGTATTACTGAAAGCTTTAAAGGTTTGTTGGGTATTACTGACAGCTTTATCAAGGTTTGTTTGGTATTACTGACAGCTTTATCAAGGTTTGTTGGGTATTACTGACAGCTTTATCAAGGTGTGTTGGGTATTACTGACAGCTTTAAAGGTTTGTTGGGTATTACTGACAGCTTTAAAGGTTTGTTGGGTATTACTGACAGCTTTAAAGGTTTGTTGGGTATTACTGACAGCTTTAAAGGTTTGTTGGGTATTACTGACAGCTTTATCAAGGTGTGTTGGGTATTACTGAAAGCTTTAAAGGTTTGTTGGGTATTACTGACAGCTTTATCAAGGTTTGTTGGGTATTACTGACAGCTTTATCAAGGTTTGTTGGGTATTACTGACAGCTTTATCAAGGTTTGTTGGGTATTACTGACAGCTTTAAAGGTTTGTTGGGTATTACTGACAGCTTTATCAAGGTGTGTTGGGTATTACTGACAGCTTTAAAGGTTTGTTGGGTATTACTGACAGCTTTAAAGGTTTGTTGGGTATTACTGACAGCTTTAAAGGTTTGTTGGGTATTACTGACAGCTTTATCAAGGTTTGTTTGGTATTACTGACAGCTTTATCAAGGTTTGTTGGGTATTACTGACAGCTTAATCAAGGTTTGTTGGGTATTACTGACAGCTTTAAAGGTTTGTTGGGTATTACTGACAGCTTTATCAAGGTGTGTTGGGTATTACTGACAGCTTTATCAAGGTTTGTTTGGTATTACTGACAGCTTTATCAAGGTTTGTTGGGTATTACTGACAGTTTTATCAAGGTGTGTTGGGTATTACCGACAGCTTTATCAAGGTGTGTTGGGTATTACTGACAGCTTTAAAGGTTTGTTGGGTATTACTGACAGCTTTATCAAGGTTTGTTGGGTATTACTGACAGCTTAATCAAGGTTTGTTGGGTATTACTGACAGCTTTAAAGGTTTGTTGGGTATTACTGACAGCTTTATCAAGGTGTGTTGGGTATTACTGACAGCTTTATCAAGGTTTGTTTGGTATTACTGACAGCTTTATCAAGGTTTGTTGGGTATTACTGACAGTTTTATCAAGGTGTGTTGGGTATTACCGACAGCTTTATCAAGGTGTGTTGGGTATTACTGACAGCTTTAAAGGTTTGTTGGGTATTACTGACAGCTTTATCAAGGTGTGTTGGGTATTACTGACAGCTTTATCAAGGTGTGTTGGGTATTACTGACAGCTTTAAAGGTTTGTTGGGTATTACTGACAGCTTTATCAAGGTCTGTTGGGTATTACTGACAGCTTTAAAGGTTTGTTGGGTATTACTGACAGCTTTAAAGGTTTGTTGGGTATTACTGAAAGCTTTATCAAGGTTTGTTGGGTATTACTGACAGCTTTATTTAGTCATCACCTTCTTCTATTGATCTGGCCATTCCAGGAAATACACAACAGGGGTGTAGAGCTGATCCAGTCTGTCCTCACAACCCTAAACATACAGGGGTGTAGATCTGATCCAGTCTGTCCTCACAGCCCTAAACATACAGGGGTGTAGATCTGATCCAGTCTGTCCTCACAGCCCTAAACATACAGGGGTGTAGATCTGATCCAGTCTGTCCTCACAGCCCTAAACATACAGGGGTGTAGATCTGATCCAGTCTGTCCTCACAACCCTAAACATACAGGGGTGTAGATCTGATCCAGTCTGTCCTCACAACCCTAAACATACAGGGGTGTAGATCTGATCCAGTCTGTCCTCACAGCCCTAAACATACAGGGGTGTAGATCTGATCCAGTCTGTCCTCACAGCCCTAAACATACAGGGGTGTAGATCTGATCCAGTCTGTCCTCACAGCCCTAAACATACAGGGGTGTAGATCTGATCCAGTCTGTCCTCACAGCCCTAAACATACAGGGGTGTAGATGCTGCCGAGTTGTAAAGTTTTCTTGATGCTCTTGTAACAGTTTGCTTCTCTCTCTCTCTGTCTCTGTCTCTGTCTCTCTGTCTCTCTGTCTCTCTCACACACTCTCTCTCTCTCACACTCTCTCTCTCTCTGTCTCTCTCACACTCTCTCTCA
This sequence comes from Oncorhynchus masou masou, assembly GCF_036934945.1. Classification (NCBI taxonomy): domain Eukaryota; kingdom Metazoa; phylum Chordata; class Actinopteri; order Salmoniformes; family Salmonidae; genus Oncorhynchus; species Oncorhynchus masou. Next base: position 23,388 of record NW_027010928.1, on the reverse strand, counting down.
CTCTCTCTCTCTGTCTCTCTCACACTCTCTCTCTCACTCTCTCTCTCTCTGTCTCTCTGTCTCTCTCTCTCTCTCTCACACTCTCTCTCTCTCTCTCTGTCTCTCTCACACTCTCTCTCTCACTCTCACTCTCTCTCTCTCTGTCTCTCTGTCTCTCTCACACTCTCTCTCTCTCTCTCTCTCTCTGTCTCTCTCTCTCTCTCTGTCTCTCTCTCTCTCTCTCTCTCTCACTCTCTCTCTCTCTCTCTGTCTCTCTCTCTCTCTCTCACACTCTCTCTCTCTCTCTCTCTCTCTCACTCTCTCTCTCTCTCTCTCTCACTCTCTCTCTCTCTCTCTCTCTCTCTCTGTCTCTCTCTGTCTCTCTCTCTGTCTCTCTCTCTCTCTCTCTCTCTCTCTGTCTCTCTCTCTCTCTCTCTCTCTCTCTGTCTCTCTCTCTCTCTCTCTGTCTCTCTCTCTCTCTCTCTCTCTCTCTCTCTCTCTCTCTCTCTCCTTCAGGAATATGGAGCTACTTCCAGAAGACTCTGGTGAAGAAGTATGCCATGGAGAGAAATGGGCTCAACTTGATCTGTGGGCCCATATTTGACTACGACTACGATGGCCTGAGAGACTCGGCAGAGAAAATTAAACAGTAAGGGCTTTTGGTCTTCACAGACATACAGGCTACGTCCCAAAAAGGCCCCTATTAGAGTGCACTATTTTTGATCAGAGCCCCTAATTCCCTTTATAGTGCACTACTGTTGACCAGTGCTGGTCAATGGTAGTGCACTTTAACCTCTACGGGATTGATGTCCGGTTGAGGTAACGTGCGCTAATTTGATTAGCATGATATTGTAAGTAACAAGAACATTTCCCAGGAAATAGACATGTTTTTTTTTCATTGGCAGAAAGCTTAAATTCTTGTTAATCTAACTGCACTGTGAAATAATACCATGCTATTGTTTGAGGAGAGTGCACAGTTATATACTTGAAAATGTAGCAAAACAATTAGACACATCTGAGCAGATTTGATACAACATTTTGAACAGTAATGCAATGGTTCATTGAATCAGTCTAAAATGTTGCACATACACTGCTGCCATCTAGTGGCCAAGATCTAAATTGCGCCTAATCTGCAGTAATACGTTGTGGCCATTTTTCTTGCATTTCAAAGATGACGGAACAAAAAAACGCATGTTTTTTTTCTTTTTATTATCTTTTACCAGATCTAATGTGTTATATTCTCCTACATTCATTTCAAATTTCCACAAACGTCAAAGTGTTTCCTTTCAAATGGTTTCAAGAACATGCATATCCTTGCTTCAGGTCCTGAGCTTCAGGCAGTTAGATTTGGGTATGTCATTTTAGACGAAAACGTAAAGAAAGGGTCCGACCCCTAAGAGGTTTTAAAAGGAACAGGGTTTAATTTTTGGAAGCAGCCACATAGTACTGTACTTCTCAATGGGAAGTCAGACCCAACCTCGTTTTGCATCAGTCAATGTTACTCTTTCCTTTCCTGCACAAGGTCAATATTCTATTTCGTATTTTACTCATTCATCAAAGAAGAGGCAGGGTAGCCTAGTGGTTAGAGTGGAGGGGCGGCAGGGTAGCCTAGTGGTTAGAATGGAGGGGCGGCAGGGTAGCCTAGTGGTTAGAGTGGAGGGGCGGCAGGGTAGCCTAGTGGTTAGAGTGGAGGGGCGGCAGGGTAGCCTAGTGGTTAGAGTGGAGGGGCGGCAGGGTAGCCTAGTGGTTAGAGTGGAGGGGCGGCAGGGTAGCCTAGTGGTTAGAGTGGAGGGGCGGCAGGGTAGCCTAGTGGTCAGAGTGGAGGGGTGGCAGGGTAGCCTAGTGGTTAGAGTGGAGGGGGCGGCAGGGTAGCCTAGTGGTTAGAGTGTTGGATTAGTAACCGGAAGGTTGCAAGTTCAAACCCCCGAGCTGACAAGGTACATGTCGTCGTTCTGCCCTTGATCAGGCAGTTAACCCACTGTTCCTAGGCAGTCATTGAAAATAAGAATTTGTTCCTAACTGACTTGCCTAGTAAAATAAAGGTAAAATAAATGTAAAAAAAATAAGGAGACAAATGAAATGTATTGTCATGGAAATGATCCAGCAAAATGTAGTTGTAGGGCCACCTAGTGGCTAAAATCTGTCATTACAAATATCTGTACTTCTGGCTCCATTCAATGGTCATACTGTCACTGAACCTCACATAGAGCCTTCATGTGATTGAATGTGTGTTTTCTGTCTGTGGGACTGTGCTGTCTCGTAGTTACTGACTGTCCTCTGGCTACATGTGTGTTCTCTGTCTGTGGGACTGTGCTGTCTCGTAGTTACTGACTGTCCTCTGGCTACATGTGTGTTCTCCTGTCTGTGGGACTGTGCTGTCTCGTAGTTACTGACTGTCCTCTGGCTACATGTGTGTTCTCTGTCTGTGGGACTGTGCTGTCTCGTAGTTACTGACTGTCCTCTGGCTACATGTGTGTTCTCCTGTCTGTGGGACTGTGCTGTCTCGTAGTTACTGACTGTCCTCTGGCTACATGTGTGTTCTCTGTCTGTGGGACTGTGCTGTCTCATAGTTACTGACTGTCCTCTGGCTACATGTGTGTTCTCCTGTCTGTGGGACTGTGCTGTCTCGTAGTTACTGACTGTCCTCTGGCTACATGTGTGTTCTCCTGTCTGTGGGACTGTGCTGTCTCGTAGTTACTGACTGTCCTCTGGCTACATGTGTGTTCTCCTGTCTGTGGGACTGTGCTGTCTCGTAGTTACTGACTGTCCTCTGGCTACATGTGTGTTCTCCTGTCTGTGGGACTGTGCTGTCTCGTAGTTACTGACTGTCCTCTGGCTACATGCAGTCTACCATGAATACATATTCAACCTCCTTTGGTGATCTTCACATGTATTTTGTCTACAGGTATGGAAGTGGTTCAGGGCCCATTCCAACCCACTACTACTGTGTGATAACCAGTTGCCTGGACTTCACCCAGGCTGAGGACATCTGTACTGGACCTCTTAGCAGCTCTGCCTTCATCCTACCACACCGCTCAGACAACGACGAGAGCTGCAGTGTGAGTCCCTGGCTACGTCCAAATGACATAGGGCTGCTACATAGGGCTGCTACATAGGACTGCTACATAGGGCTGCTACATAGGGCTGCTACATAGGACTGCTACATAGGGCTGCTACATAGGGCTGCTACATAGGGCTGCTACATAGGGCTGCTACATAGGGCTGCTACATAGGGCTGCTACATAGGGCTGCTACATAGGGCTGCTACATAGGACTGCTACATAGGGCTGCTACATAGGACTGTTACATAGGGCTGCTACATAGGGCTGCTACATAGGACTACTACATAGGGCTGCTACATAGGGCTGCTACATAGGGCTGCTACATAGGGATGCTACATAGGATTACTACATAGTGCTGCTACATAGGACTGCTACATAGGGCTGCTACATAGGGCTGCTACATAGGACTGCTACATAGGGATGCTACATAGCGCAGCTACATAGGCCTGCTACATAGGGCTGCTACATAGGACTGCTACATAGGGATGCTACATAGCGCAGCTACATAGGCCTGCTACATAGGGCTGCTACATAGGACCGCTACATCGGACTGCTACATAGGACTGCTACATAGGGATGCTACATAGGGCTGCTACATAGGACTGGTACATAGGCCTCTGATCAAAGGGAGTGTATTGTGTAGGGAACAGGGTGCTATTGCCTCACAGAGAGAGAAATTGTGAGACAGAAAGAGACAAGAAAAGGGCAACCAGTGAAGAACAAAGACCATTGTAAATACAACCCATATTTATGCTGATTTATTTCCCCTTTTGTACTTTAACTATTTGCACATTGTTACACTGTATATAGAAATATGACATTTGAAATGTGTATATTCCTTTGCAATTTGTGAGTAATGTTCACTGTTCATTTGTTTATTTAACTTTGTCTATTTCACTTGCTTCAAGTCCCTTGAATTGAGAGAGAGATCTCAGAGCATCATGAAATGTGCAGGTAGCTGACGTTGTGTGACGTTGTCTTCGTCCCCCCAGAGCTCTGAGGACGAGTCTAAGTGGGTGGAGGATCTGATGAAGCTGCACACGGCCCGGGTCCGAGACGTGGAGATCCTCACGGGCCTGGACTTCTACCGTCGGACGAGCCGGAGTTACCCTGAAATCCTCTCACTGAAGACTCACATGCACACGTATGAGAGCGAGATCTAAACCACTGTCTCCCTACCTTCTCCTGTCTCCCTACCTTCTCCTGTCTCCCTACCCTCTCCTGTCTCCCTACCCTCTCCTGTCTCCCTACCCTCTCCTGTCTCCCTACCCTCTCCTGTCTCCCTACCCTCTCCTGTCTCCCTACCCTCTCCTGTCTACCTACCCTCTCCTGTCTCCCTACCCTCTCCTGCCTCCCTACCCTCTCCTGCCTCCCTACCCTCTCCTGTCTACCCTCTCCTGTCTCTCTCTCCTCTCCTGTCTCCCTACCCTCTCCTGTCTCCCTACCCTCTCCTGTCTCCCTACCCTCTCCTGTGTCCACCACAGCTCCGATGGTCTGGTGTATATTTTTTAATATGTCGTTTTGTTTTTTTCCACATGTATTATTCTAAAAGTTTATTCATGGCTGTTTTGTTCCTCTGTAATGTAACACATTTCCTGTCCCTCTTTATTTTTTATTTTTTTTGATGATTAACAAGCATGAATTTAATTATTTGTTGTTACTTGTATTGATAATGTGGTGTGTTGTTGTATGTGTGTGTTGTTGTATGTGTGTGTGTTGTATGTGTGTGTGTGTGTGTTGTATGTGTGTGTGCTGTATGTATGTGTGTGTTGTTGTATGTGTGTGTGTTGTTGTATTTATGTGTGTGTGTGTGTGTGTGTTGTTGTATGTGTGTGTGCTGTATGTGTGTGTGTGTTGTTGTATGTGTGTGTTGTTGTATGTGTGTGTGTTGTATGTGTGTGTGTGTGTGTTGTATGTGTGTGTGCTGTATGTATGTGTGTGTTGTTGTATGTGTGTGTGTTGTTGTATGTATGTGTATGTATGTGTGTTGTGTGTGTGTGTGTGTGTTGTTGTATGTATGTATGTGTGTGTTGTTGTATGTATGTGTGTGTTGTTGTATGTATGTGTGTGTGTGTTGTATGTGTGTGTGTTGTTGTATGTATGTGTGTGTATGTGTGTTGTGTGTGTGTGTGTTGTTGTATGTATGTGTGTGTTGTTGTATGTATGTGTGTGTTGTTGTATGTATGTGTGTGTTGTTGTATGTGTGTGTGTTGTTGTATGTATGTGTGTGTTGTTGTATGTATGTGTGTGTTGTTGTATGTATGTGTGTGTTGTTGTATGTATGTGTGTGTTGTTGTATGTATGTGTGTGTTGTTGTATGTGTGTGTGTGTGTATGTGGTGTTTCTGATGAATGTCTTGCTGGTGATGGCTGAGACTACTGTGTTAATAGTAATCAGCTCTGTCTGTCTGTACTGTGAACAATAATAACAGTGAACCTGTAGTGGTGACATCCTTTTAAATATGTACCGGACACCTGTGTGATCCACTTATTTATGCCTGATGTTTTAATCCAATAAACCTTTTTTGTACGACCTCGTCTGTCATTGCGGCGTATCGGGGAAGTTGGCAGCGAGGCCAGAGGTCATTGCTGGTTTGATTTAATGCTAACGATATTAGCATTATGAACATCAATTAACACAATTTAAAAAATACATCAATCAATAAAGGCTGTTCCTGTAGTTGGGAGATTTAATTTCAGTAATAAATGTGTATTTGAATGGGTTTGGTGACAGGCTCTAATGGGCTCCCGAGTGACACAGGGCTCTAATGGGCTCCCGAGTGACACAGGGCTCTAATGGGCTCCCGAGTGACACAGGGCTCTAATGGGCTCCCGAGTGACACAGGGCTCTAATGGGCTCCCGAGTGACACAGGGCTCTAATGGGCTCCCGAGTGACACAGGGCTCTAATGGGCTCCCGAGTGACACAGGGCTCTAATGGGCTCCCGAGTGACACAGGGCTCTAATGGGCTCCCGAGTGACACAGGGCTCTAATGAGCTCCCGAGTGACACAGGGCTCTAATGGGCTCCCGAGTGACACAGGGCTCTAATGGGCTCCCGAGTGACACAGGGCTCTAATGGGCTCCCGAGTGACACAGGGCTCTAATGGGCTCCCGAGTGACACAGGGCTCTAATGGGCTCCCGAGTGACACAGGGCTCTAATGGGCTCCCGAGTGACACAGGGCTCTAATGGGCTCCCGAGTGACACAGGGCTCTAATGGGCTCCCGAGTGACACAGGGCTCTAATGGGCTCCCGAGTGACACAGGGCTCTAATGGGCTCCCGAGTGACACAGGGCTCTAATGGGCTCCCGAGTGACACAGCGGTCTAAGGCACTGCATCTCAGTGCTAGAGCTGTCATTACAGACACCCTGGTTCGAATCCAAGGCTGTATGTATCACATCCGGCCCGTGGTTGGGAGTCCCATAGGGCGGCGCACAACTGTCCCAGCGTCGTCCGGGTTTGACGGCGTCGGCCATCATTGTAAATAAGAATTTGTTCTTAACTGACTCGCCTAGTTAAATAAAGGTTACATTTTTTTAAATGGCAAGTGATACTGACAGGCTATTAACTTGTAGTCTACACGCTACAGAAATGTCTACCTACAACATTCCTCCAGGAATGAAATCTAGGAAGTGAATCTGGTCTGACTCAAACCTGCTCATCTCAGTGGACGCTTCCCCAGACCTACAATAAAGGTTTGAATCGAGGCACATCGGATTACACTGCAAACACCCGTCTGTCTGTCTCAACACTACAGCGATGATATACTGTAGATTTCTCAGTCATTTATCTCAGTGCCAGAGACGAGGGAAAATGTATTTTACCAGCTGGCTGCCGGTAAATGACTGGACACCCTGTGTACTGTATGTCCTAAATGGTAACCTATTCTCTACATAGGCTGCTTTACACAGGCAGCTCAATTCTCAGATTTCTTCCCCCACTATTTGGTCTTTCAACCAATCACATCAGATCTCTTTCAGAGGTGATCTGATTGGCCAAAAGACCAATAAGTGGAAAAAACGTTCAGAATTCGGCTGCCTGTGTAAACGCAGCCATGGTGTATAGTTTTGACCGGGGCCCATAGGGATTCTATAGGGAATAAGACCCGATTTGTCTTTGTTTATGAATGGTCAATCATACTGGCCCTGCTACACGATAGAAATTGGGCGTCCAGCATTGCAATCAGCCATTGGGGAAATGCTTCTTTTGAAATCAAAGCTGTTTCACTGCCCATGTGGCGGGCAATGGCGGCGTCCAAACTCAATCATCACAGAGAGTTCATTATTGATGGCTTGACGTGCATGTTAATTCTATCTTGTGAATTGAAATAAAAGTTAATTTTGGTTGCATTTGGCCTCGGCTATACACCGCTGGTTATTTTACTAAGATTTATGAAGTCAAGAAACTACTACTATTACTTAGCTAGCTACACCGACTACCGATGTTCACAATGTAAACAAAAGCAACTTGTGTAATTTGAGTATCATTTAGTACAACCACTAGCACCGATGTAATAAGTACTTGCGAAAAACTGGGCCAACAGCTATTGTACTTACGCATAATAGATGAATATGTTACAGTGCAGTACGGGAAAATAGAATAAAGACGCTCAGCCCCTCCGCTATTCTCCGCTCCCAAATCAACGTGCTTGTGTGTAGCAGGTGGAACCGCACATTGACACAACGCGGACGGCGACGCTTCTGTCGGAGCTGAGCTGTGATGTGCTGTACTTTTCCAATTAGCTCTACAGACCACTGGGAGAGGACAGTGTGCCGGACCAGGGATACCGCAGTTATGGTCATGGATAACTTTTACTCTGGATAGGAATAACAATAGAGGTAATGTTTCCTGCACTTCTTAAATATTCCACAAGGTGTCGCTGTCTTTTCTGTATAGGGGTTTTATACACCCGGTCTGGGAGAGCTTTGAGCGTTCAGTGATTTCACAGACTTGTAAAAGAAGCGTTGGACGTTAGAACACACCGTAGTCTCTAATAGTCATTAAGCATTTTATGCCGCATTCATTCGACGGGGTTTTCACTAAACTAACTATGCATTAACCTTATATTAAAGGTGTTGTGACTCAGTTTTAGTTCAATTTAATGTACATCAACTGTTGTCTAACAATCTATCTACACGGTATATCACAACGGTTGGAATAAAGAGAAACAAATCAGAAGTTATAGAAAATATACATATTTAATGTCAAATCATGAGTATTATTATATTGACCGAAAAGGCTGAGCGAAACACAACCAGAGTAGATGTACAGACACTATATAGAAGTCATATTTACATTAGGTTTACAAACACATACAGACACTATATAGAAGTCATATTTACATTCGGTTTACAAACACATACAGACACTATATAGAATTAATATTTACATTTGGTTTAGAAACCCATACAGACACTATGTAGAAGTCATATTTACATTCGGTTTACAAACACATACAGACACTATATAGAAGTCATATTTACATTCGGTTTACAAACACATACAGACACGAAATAGAATTAATATTTACATTTGGTTTATAAACACATACAGACACTATATAGAAGTCATATTTACATTCGGGTTTACAAACACATACAGACACGAAATAGAATTAATATTTACATTTGGTTTACAAACACATACAGACACTATATAGAAGTCATATTTACATTTGGTTTACAAAGACATAGACACTGTGTATTTAATACACGCTCGCGCCAACTATACAGTAAAGTATTTACATAACGCGTATCTTTCTACAAGAGACCAGAGGAGGAGTAGAAAATTAACGTTCTGTTTTTAAGGAAAATCTACATTGCGTCGCAGTCAATGACCGTATATATCAGAACTGGGTGACATATATATGCCAAAGACTTTGGAGGTGCACTTGACTTAGCTTGACTTAGCTTGAGTTAGCCTGACTTAACTTGACTTAGCTTGAGTTAGCTTGACTTAGCTTGAGTTAGCCTGACTTAACTTGACTTAGCTTGAGTTAGCTTGACTTAGCTTGAGTTAGCTTGACTTAACTTGACTTAGCTTGACTTAGCTTGACTTAGCTTGAGTTAGTCTGACTTAACTTGACTTAGCTTGAGTTAGCTTGACTTAGCTTGCCCTGTACAATGCAACCAATGGAATAGTCTCATAAACTGCCAACTCCACCCACAGCCTGCACACTGTTTTGACACATGTATTTGACCCCAGGTCTGACGTGTAAGTGGGCGGGGCTAGAGGTCCAAGAGCGGAGACTTACAGGCTGGCTGTGGAAAGCGGCAGTACATTATGAAGAACAACCTTTTGACCTGGCTGTCGACATGACTGTTGTGTGGGCCAAGACCGGGTTGACTGGAGAGCCTGGGAGAGGGCAAGAGTCTGCAAACATCTACAAGGTCAAAGGTCAGATGAATGAGGGGGGGGTTAGAAACACAGGTTTTCACCAGAACAAATACAACAGCGAGCAGGTGTTGCTTTCACCAGACATTTTTTTGTGTGACGTGCAGCTGGAGAATTGTTGGACGTGCAGACATTGCACTTGAAATGATTGTAGGTAGCCTCATTTCAAGTGCTATTTCGTGGTTAGGCAAGGGGAGGCAGGGTAGCCTTGTGGTTAGAGCGTTGGACTAGTAACCGGAAGGTTGCGAGTTCAAACCCCCGAGCTGACAAGGTACAAATCTGTCGTTCTGCCCCTGATCAGGCAGTTAACCCACTGTTCCCAGGCCGTCATTGAAAATAAGAATTTGTTCTTAACTGACTTGCCTGGTTAAATAAAGGTAATAAAAATAAAAATAAAAAAAATAAAAAATTCGGAAATACCTCTGGAACAGTTAGAGGCTGTCTGAAACTGACCCAGGAGCTGTGTATGATCTCCTGGGGCCGTTTGAGTCAGAGGCTGTTTAAAACTGACCCAGGAGCTGTGTATGATCACTGAGGCCGTTTGCAGTAAGCAGAAAAGGAAAACTCTGTGGTTATGATACACTAAAGCACAACGTTTCCAGTTATATCAGATGCAGAAAGCATGCTCATCCATTCTGTAAAGGTAGCTAAGTGCTGACTCCTCGCGTCCTCTCTCCTCGCACCCTCTCTCCTCGCCTCCTTCTCAAAATCCATTGGAGGAGAATGTCAGAGGGGTGGAACATCTGGCTTTCTCATCCAATGGGTTTTGAGAAGGAGGCGAGGAGAGAGGAACGCGATAAGTATGCAATTGAGATTCTCCCTCCTGAGACCAACCATACGCCTTCAGGGAGATGTTGTCAAGAACATATAGAGTCACGAACATATAGAGTCACCCGACTACAGTACAATACTACCGTCACGGAGGAATAGGAGAAACTGTCGTTGTGTCTGTGGTAACAGCGTTATAACCTGTAACCGCTGTAGACCAGGTCTGATGGTCGATGTACGACGTTGTCTCTGGGACAGTGGTAGTGGCAGGCGCAGGTGTTGATGAACATCACGGGTTTCTTGATGGCTTTACCCTGAGCACATTGGAACTCCACCTGCACTGTCTCGGTGCTGTGGGGGGTGCAGCAACGCCCGTCCGTACACACACCACAGTACCGGGGCTTGTAGGTCAGCACGCTGGTGCAGTTCTTATAGCTGAACCGGATGGGTTTCACCGCCTTCTTCATCCTCAGGCACTTGCTTCCTCTCTGAGGATTTAGACGAGGAAATGGTTGTCAGTTGGTGAAACCCCGGAATACTTCTGTTCTGTATTTTGTCAGAGCTCTTGTGAGTTTTGTTAGTCGGAAGATTTGCATTTAGTCTGAATGGCAAGTTCAACTTGAACTTCTATTCTGCTATTTAAATTCGTGATGTATTTTCCCTCTACAACTGTGATTTGGTTTGTATTATTAGTACAGTAACAGTGGGTTGAGTATCCTACCTTAGGAACATCCTGCTGCTGGTACTGCTGGTATTAGTACAGTGACAGTGGGTTGAGTATCCTACCTTAGGAACATCCTGCTGCTGGTATTAGTACAGTGACAGTGGGTTGAGTATCCTACCTTAGGAACATCCTGCTGCTGGTATTAGTACAGTGACAGTGGGTTGAGTATCCTACCTTAGGAACATCCTACTGCTGGTATTAGTATAGTGACAGTGGGTTGAGTATCCTACCTTAGGAACATCCTGCTGCTGGTATTAGTACAGTGACAGTGGGTTGAGTATCCAACCTTAGGAACATCCTACTGCTGGTATTAGTACAGTGACAGTGGGTTGAGTATCCTACCTTAGGAACATCCTGCTGCTGGTATTAGTACAGTGACAGTGGGTTGAGTATCCTACCTTAGGAACATCCTGCTGCTGGTACTGCTGGTATTAGTACAGTGACAGTGGGTTGAGTATCCTACCTTAGGAACATCCTACTGCTGGTATTAGTACAGTAACAGTGGGTTGAGTATCCTACCTTAGGAACATCCTACTGCTGGTATTAGTACAGTAACAGTGGGTTGAGTATCCTACCTTAGGAACATCCTTCTGCTGGTACTGCTGGTATTAGTACAGTGACAGTGGGTTGAGTATCCTACCTTAGGAACATCCTGCTGCTGGTATTAGTACAGTGACAGTGGGTTGAGTATCCTACCTTAGGAACATCCTACTGCTGGTATTAGTATAGTAACAGTGGGTTGAGTATCCTACCTTAGGAACATCCTACTGCTGGTATTAGTACAGTGACAGTGGGTTGAGTATCCTACCTTAGGAACATCCTGCTGCTGGTATTAGTACAGTGACAGTGGGTTGAGTATCCTACCTTAGGAACATCCTGCTGCTGGTATTAGTACAGTAACAGTGGGTTGAGTATCCTACCTTAGGAACATCCTGCTGCTGGTACTGCTGGTATTAGTACAGTGACAGTGGGTTGAGTATCCTACCTTAGGAACATCCTACTGCTGGTATTAGTACAGTGACAGTGGGTTGAGTATCCTACCTTAGGAACATCCTTCTGCTGCTGTTTGTCGCAGGGCCTGACGATGCACAGACGCGTCTGCTTGACCATCTCACAGCGGGGGTTCTTGTTGGTGACCCGGGTGGAGATGCTCATGCCACAGGTGCGAGAGCAGGCGCCCCACTCCGTAGTCTGCTCTATGCAGTTAGTACTGGGGTCCCACGAGTCAAAGCCCACTGTCTCCTCCTGTCGGTAGGCTTTACGGGAGGACGGGGAGAGACACAGCAGATGAGATGGATGCTGTTGCCATGGGAAATACAGATGCAGGCTCGATTGATTGATGGACATAAGAATTACTGGGCAAATGTGCATGAGAGGAAACGTATGTTTGGCTGGTATTGGGATCTGTGTGGTTTGCATAATTGATTCCCCTACATTGGTGTTTAATCGGTATATAGGTAATCCAATTCACAGTTCTGTCGGAATTTCTTTAGGTGCCTAAAGTCCATTGATCACAGATTAAGAACGATCCAAGGTACATCACATTCCAGAGAACACGAAATGGAATGTTTTGTCTCCAGAGTTCTACACGGAGGCTTCCGGGGATAAATCAACTTGCTCTGTGAGTCTCCCGCTCTGTACTCCGAGGCAATTCAGCATTTCCCTTCACACAGAGCCAGCCAGGTCAACCTAGAGGCATGCCAGAATCCGTCTCTTTACTTTGTGGCTTGCACCAGAGTACCAGTCACGTCAGAAGCAGAGAGAAGTAGAGAGGGGAACTGCGTCCCACGTGGAACCCTATTTGCTATGTAGTACACTAGAGACTGTTATTTTACTGCTACTCTTTAATTCATTGTTATTTGTTATTTAATTGTTATTTTACTGCTGCTCTTTAATTATTTTTTATTTGTTATTTAATAATTTTTTACTTATCTATTTTTTACTTATTTTACTTACACTTATTTTTCTTAAAACTGCATTGTTGGTTAAGGGCTTGTCGGAAATCATTTCACTGTAAGGTCTACTACACCTGTTGTATTTGGAATTTCACTGTAAGGTCTACTGCACCTGTTATATTCGGCATTTACTGTAAGGTCTACTACACCTGTTCTATTCGGCATTTCACTGTAAGGTCTACTACACCTGTTGTATTCGGCATTTCACTGTAAGGTCTACTACACCTGTTCTATTCAGCATTTACTGTAAGGTCAACTACACCTGTTCTATTCAGCATTTACTGTAAGGTCTACTACACCTGTTCTATTCGGCATTTACTGTAAGGTCTACTACACCTGTTCTATTCAGCATTTACTGTAAGGTCTACCTACACCTGTTGTATTCGGCATTTACTGTAAGGTCTACTACACCTGTTCTATTCAGCATTTACTGTAAGGTCTACCTACACCTGTTCTATTCAGCATTTACTGTAAGGTCTACCTACACCTGTTCTATTCGGCATTTACTGTAAGGTCTAGCTACACCTGTTCTATTCGGCATTTACTGTAAGGTCTACTACACCACATGTGACAAATAACATTTGGATCTGATTTGAGTGCAGATAGACTGAGTGCTTACCAGCCATGGCGAAGCTTCCCAAGGCACTGGCCTCTGGTTGGGGCTCACATACCCACTTTTCACAGCACTCCCCTGGGACCGCCACCTTCCTGGGTAGAGGGCAGTCTGGGCCCGGCAGCATCACGTCCAGGTTGCAGCGCGGCACGCAGGTGATCTGACCGTCCCTGCAGGTGCACTGATACTTGCAGCTGGGGAAGAAGGTCTCTCCGTTCTGATACACTGAACCGTCCAACAGGCAGATGTCTCCCTCATGTGCTGTGGAAGAGAGGAGGACACAAGAAAAGAACAAATCATTATTTAACATTTTTAATTTCCAATACTCATATCTGGATAAAATCCAAGTGTAAGTGTTTGTGTCTTCAAATGAATGTGAATTGTCATCATCATCATCATCAATAGCGGGGCCCCCGCTGCCACTCTTCGATTACCTTTGACCTTTTCCAAAAGGAGGCGAGAGAGGACGAGAGGTACGCAGGAGTTGAGCAAATCCAATCGAGACAAGGCCAGGGAATCTACCCCGTTCTGACACCTACACTAGAACATCACTGGTTCAATATAATGAACAAAAGACTCACCGACACAGACCCCTGTCCTGTGGTGTACATCGGCCGTGTAGTCGCAGCTCAGACCCCTGTGTGTATCACAGGGTCTTCTTTCTGAGCACGCCTCTCCTTTCTGCCTCGCACAGACCAGACAGCATGCGCAGTCATCCAGAATCAACTGGACCCCGGGGGCGCACAGCGGAGGCTCCTGCGGACAGAGGCACCTTGTCTGACACACCAGCGCCAAGATCTGGGAGCAAATCTGGAGAGAAAAAAGGGAAAACTGTGTTCAAGTGTGATTTTTCAAAGTTGTTGCTCCTTGCTTTTATATTCTTCACATAATATAGTTTAGATGAGCCTACTCTGTAACGTTAAATGAATTTATTTACCTGTGTTGAAATGTAGAAAAGGAAAAGGGTTCTCTCTGCAAGCTTAGACATCCTGATTCAGTGAAAGGTAGTTTTCTCTTTGCAGACTTTTCCTTCCTTTTGTATCTTGCTGAAGCTCTGTAAATCCCTTTGGCGTGCTTCAGAAGTGTGTGCAGAGCCATTTATAACAGTCCTGTCTAACGACACAGTGACGCGTGAAGGAGGAATGGAGGAGGGGATGGAGGAGGGGATGGAGGAGGGAGGGAGGAGGGGAAGGAGGAGGGAGGGAGGGAGGGATGGAGGAAGGGGAGGAGGAGGAATGGAGGAAGGGGAAGGAGGAGGGAGGGAGGAGGGGAAGGAGGAGGAATGGAGGAAGGGGAAGGAGGAGGGAGGGAGGAGGGGAAGGAGGAGGGAGGGAGGAAGGAAGGGGTTGATGGAGGGAGGGAGGAAGGAAGGGGATGATGGAGGGAGGGAAGGAGGAAGGGGATGATGGAGGGAGAGAAGGAGGAAGGGGATGATGGAGGGAGAGAAGGAGGAAGGGGATGATGGAGGGAGGGAAGGAGGAAGGGGATGATGGAGGGAGGGAAGGAGGAAGGGGATGATGGAGGGCGAGAAGGAGGAAGGGGATGATGGAGGGAGAGAAGGAGGAAGGGGATGATGGAGGGAGAGAAGGAGGAAGGGGATGATGGAGGGAGGGAAGGAGGAAGGGGATGATGGAAGGAGAGAAGGAGGAAGGGGATGATGGAGGGAGAGAAGGAGGAAGGGGATGATGGAGGGAGGGAAGGAGGAAGGGGATGATGGAGGGAGAGAAGGAGGAAGGGGATGATGGAGGGAGAGAAGGAGGAAGGGGATGATGGAGGGAGGGAAGGAGGAAGGGGATGATGGAGGGAGAGAAGGAGGAAGGGGATGATGGAGGGAGAGAAGGAGGAAGGGGATGATGGAGGGAGGGAAGGAGGAAGGGGATGATGGAGGGAGGGAAGGAGGAAGGGGATGATGGAGGGAGAGAAGGAGGAAGGGGATGATGGAGGGAGAGAAGGAGGAAGGGGATGATGGAGGGAGGGAAGGAGGAAGGGGATGATGGAGGGAGGGAAGGAGGAAGGGGATGATGGAGGGAGAGAAGGAGGAAGGGGATGATGGAGGGAGGGAAGGAGGAAGGGGATGATGGAGGGAGAGAAGGAGGAAGGGGATGATGGAGGGAGGGAAGGAGGAAGGGGATGATGGAGGGAGGGAAGGAGGAAGGGGATGATGGAGGGAGAGAAGGAGGAAGGGGATGATGGAGGGAGAGAAGGAGGAAGGGGATGATGGAGGGAGAGAAGGAGGAAGGGGATGATGGAGGGAGGGAAGGAGGAAGGGGATGATGGAGGGAGGGAAGGAGGAAGGGGATGATGGAGGGATTACCCCCCTGGCCCTGGTAAAGTCTGGGAATTCTGACATCTGATTGGATCAGGATGAGACTCACATTTTCCTGTTAGATCCTGAGTTCTTCGCACACAGAGGAAGGCTACGTTACTAGTATTTAGAACACATAAGCTCATTTAACAGTTTTACTGCTGCTATTCATATCAACAATCAACATTTTTCATGATCATTCAAACTAGTTCCTCCGTTCCCTGATTTTCATTACTGTGCTCATTACATCTCTGGAATTAAAATCTAGTTTGGCTGCAGAATAGATATCACACTGGTCGATCTGGTTTGATTGCAGAATAGATATCACACTGGTCGATCTGGTTTGGCTGAAGAATAGATATCACACTGGTCAATCTAGTTTGGCTGCAGAATAGATATCACACTGGTTGATCTGGTTTGGCTGCAGAATTGATATCACACTGGACGATCTAGTTTGGCTGAAGAATAGATATCACACTGGTTGATCTGGTTTGGCTGCAGAATTGATATCACACTGGACGATCTAGTTTGGCTGAGGAATAGATATCACACTGGTCGATCTGGTTTGGCTGCAGAATAGATATCAGACTGGTCGATCTGGTTTGACTGCAGAATAGATATCACACTGGTCGATCTGGTTTGGCTGAGGAATAGATATCACACTGGTCGATCTAGTTTGACTGAGGAATAGATATCACACTGGTCGATCTAGTTTAACTGCGGAATAGATATCACACTGGTCGATCTAGTTTAACTGCGAAATAGATATCACACTGGTCGATCTAGTTTGGCTGAGGAATAGATATCAGACTGGTCGATCTGGTTTGACTGCAGAATAGATATCACACTGGTCGATCTGGTTTGGCTGAGGAATAGATATCACACTGGTCGATCTAGTTTAACTGCGGAATAGATATCACACTGGTCGATCTAGTTTGGCTGAGGAATAGATATCACACTGGTCGATCTAGTTTGGCTGAGGTATAGATATCAGACTGGTCGATCTGGTTTGACTGCAGAATAGATATCACACTGGTCGATCTGGTTTGACTGCAGAATAGATGTCACACTGGTTGATCTGGTTTGACTGCAGAATAGATAAACCAGTAAAGCCCCTCTTCCACGATGGTGGTTCCTTAGATGTCAGTGGGCAAGAGGTTTCTCTTTGGAACGTTTGCTGGTTGCATAATTACAAATCTAGGGGGAAACTTAGATGGCTACTCCATCTGGGTTTTATCTAACGAGTTATGGTGTGGTGGGTGCCTCTGCCTGAAGTAGGACAAATGAGGCAACTGGCTGACTCAGCCCACATGAGTGACATCACCACTGTGTTGGCCAATGTTTTAAAATACCATGTCTGAGTCTCAAACGGCACCCCAGTGTCTTCCAGTGTTGTTAAGCCTGGGCCTGTTCTTTAGTCGCCCCTCTGTCTGACACATAGACCGTTGAGATTTGCGGCCAGTTGGAGGTGGGGATTTTGGCCAGTTGGAGATGAGGATTTTGGACAGTTGGAGATGGGGATTTTGGCCAGTTGGAGATGGGGGATTTGGACAGTTGGAGATGAGGATTTGGACAGTTGGAGATGGGGACTTGGACAGTTGGAAATGGGGGATTTGGACAGTTGGAGATGTGGGATATGGACAGTTGGAGATGGGGGATTTGGACAGTTGGAGATGAGGACTTGGCCAGTTGGAGATGAGGACTTGGACAGTTGGAGATGAGGACTTGGACAGTTGGAGATGGGGACTTGGACAGTTGGAGATGGGGGATTTGGACAGTTGGAGATGTGGGATATAGACAGTTGGAGATGGGGGATTTGGACAGTTGGAGATGGGGGATTTGGACAGTTGGAGATGGGGGATTTGGACAGTTGGAGATGGGGATTTGGACAGTTGGAGATGGGGGATTTGGACAGTTGGAGATGGGGGATTTGGACAGTTGGAGATGGGGGATTTGGACAGTTGGAGATGGGGGATTTGGACAGTTGGAGATGGGGGATTTGGACAGTTGGAGATGGGGGATTTGGACAGTTGGAGGTGGGGGATTTGGACAGTTGGAGATGGGGGATTTGGACAGTTGGAGATGGGGATTTGGACAGTTGGAGATGGGGATTTGGACAGTTGGAGATGGGGATTTGGACAGTTGGAGATGGGGATTTGGACAGTTGGAGATGGGGATTTGGACAGTTGGAGATGGGGATTTGGACAGTTGGAGATGGGGATTTGGACAGTTGGAGTGAGGACTTGGACAGTTGGAGATGGGGGATTTGGACAGTTGGAGATGGGGGATTTGGCCAGTTGGAGATGGGGACTTGGTCAGTTGGAGATGAGGACTTGGACAGTTGGAGATGGGGACTTGGACAGTTGGAGATGGGGACTTGGACAGTTGGAGATGGGGACTTGGACAGTTGGAGATGGGGACTTGGACAGTTGGAGATGGGGGATTTGGACAGTTGGAGATGGGGATTTGGCCAGTTGGAGATGGGGGATTTGGCCAGTTGGAGATGGGGATTTTGGCCAGTTGGAGTGGGGACTTGGTCAGTTGGAGATGAGGACTTGGACAGTTGGAGATGGGGACATGGACAGTTGGAGATGGGGATTTGGACAGTTGGAGATGAGGACTTGGTCAGTTGGAGATGGGGATTTGGACAGTTGGAGATGGGGGACTTGGACAGTTGGAGATGGGGATTTGGACAGTTGGAGATGGGGAATTTGGACATTTGGAGATGGGGATTTTGGCCAGTTGGAGATGGGGACTTGGACAGTTGGAGATGGGGATTTTGGCCAGTTGGAGATGGGGATTTTGGCCAGTTGGAGATGGGGACTTGGACAGTTGGAGATGGGGACTTGGACAGTTGGAGTGGGGATTTGGACAGTTGTAAAGCATTGGGCTGTGTAGTGTGGACATCACTGATGACCTTGATGGTGTAATGTAAGACTCAGGGGAGTTCATTAGCATTGGCTGTTTCCCAAATGGCACCCTTTTCCCTATATAGTGCACTACTTCTGACACTATGGGCCCTGGTCAAAAAGTAGTGAACTATGTAGCAAATAGGGTGCCATTTGGGATACTATGTGTGCCTATAAGTCAGCGTGATGAGCTTGCTTTGAATGGTGGCTGTGCAGTGTGCTTTGTAGTGGCCAACCGATGTGTTTCATGGGGTCCGATTCTGATCTCTGAAGGAACTAAACTTACTGGTACCGATATACAGGTCTCTGCCAACATACTGTTTTACAGTTGGGGAAATTAAAACGTGAAAACATTTTCCACACTGAGTTCTCAGAAATTGTTATCGAAAAGAGCCAATTGTCCAAGAAATATGTTTCAAAGGGCTCTAGTGCTTTGTATTCATAATTCAGATATGTCGATATGTCAACTGTTGATTTTCCACGTGTCCGTTTTGACCCTTTGATACAGGGCTAGATTTGATTGTCTGATTCACAGCAGCTGCAGATAACACTAAGGTTTGATTGAGTTCCTATGTTGGAGTCCAGCTCTGCATTCCTCCCATTCTTTCCATGAAACACTGTTTCCATTCTTCATTTATCACCAGTCATAATAATGAATGAAATATCTCGTCTATCACCCCTACACCTAAAACAATGCTGCGTCCAATTCCCTTCTACCCCTAGGTTACGTCCCAAACGGCACCATATTCCCTACATAGTGCACATATATATATATATGGAATAGGCTGTCATTTGGGACACATTCATGCTCCCGCCAGAAAGAGCAGCTGCTGGAAAAGCATCTTATTAACGTGACCTGAGATTCAGAGCAGCTCTCTGCTGCTGCTGTCAGCGACTTGATTCACTGCTGGTCAAATAGTGTTCTCTCTGGAAGTTGAAAAATGTCAGACTTCACAGTTGTGTGTTTGCTGACTGGGTCTGGTGCATTCCTCTGGAGCGAGACCATGAAAACTCTACGTCAAAAGCCATCCACACCGGGAGAGAAACTTGGAGAAATTTAAAATATTATTGTATTGTAATTGAGAATGTAAATAGAATAGAAAATAAATTTTCTAGTCCTTCTGTATCTTGATGGCCTCAACTAGTCCTCTGTATCTTGATGCCCTGACCGTTCTGTATCTTGATGCCCTGAACTAGTCCTTCTGTATGTTGATGCCCTGACCTAGTCCTTCTGTATCTTGATGCCCTGACCTAGTCCTTCTGTATCTTGATGCCAAGAACTAGTCCTTCTGTATGTTGATGCCCTGAACTAGTCCTTCTGTATCTTGATGCCCTGAACTAGTCCTTCTGGTATCTTGATGCCCTGAACTAGTCCTTCTGTATCTTGATGCCCTGAACTAGTCCTTCTGGTATCTTGATGCCCTGAACTAGTCCTTCTGTATCTTGATGCCCTGAACTAGTCCTTCTGTATCTTGATGCCCTGACCTAGTCCTTCTGTATCTTGATCCCCAGATCTAGTCCTTCTGTATCTTGATGCCCTGACCTAGTCCTTCTGTATCTTGATGCCCTGACCTAGTCCTTCTGTATCTTGATGCCCTGACCTAGTCCTTCTGTATCTTGATCCCCTGAACTAGTCCTTCTGGTATCTTGATCCCCTGAACTAGTCCTTCTGGTATCTTGATCCCCTGACCTAGTCCTTCTGTATCTTGATGCCCTGAACTAGTCCTTCTGTAACTTGATGCCCTGAACTAGTCCTTCTGTATCTTGATCCCCTGAACTAGTCCTTCTGGTATCTTGATCCCCTGACCTAGTCCTTCTGTATCTTGATGCCCTGACCTAGTCCTTCTGTATCTTGATCCCCTGAACTAGTCCTTCTGTATCTTGATCCCCAGAACTAGTCCTTCTGTATCTTGATCCCCAGAACTAGTCCTTCTGTATCTTGATGCCCTGACCCAGTCCTTCTGTATCTTGATCCCCTGAACTAGTCCTTCTGTATGCTGATCCCCTGAACTAGTCCTTCTGTATCTTGATGCCCTGAACTCGTCCTTCTGTATGCTGATGCCCTGAACTAGTCCTTCTGTATTTTGATGCCTTGGCCTTTCTGTATTTTCTATGATGTAATACAGAAAAATGTATAAGCAAAACAACAGAGCGATTTAAAAAAAAGTGTTTTATGTGTACTCCTTGACTTGGATAATTAACCTTGAAATATTAACAAAATAGCCTAGTGAAATAGATGATGATTTGTTCAGGCTCTCTATCTCAGGCCTATGTATTTAGGTGATCTACTGTATTTCCTACTGTAATAAGCTACAAGTACAGTACCAGGAAAAACCCAGAGCCAAATCAGTTTGCTCTCATTATGTCAAATCTAGTGTATTTGTGTATCAGTCACATACAACATTATATCCTGTGGTCTCCAGAAATCAAAACTCAGTGACAGCCCTTCCAACCAAGTCTCTTTTTGAATGTGAGTCTCCCCAATCGCACTCAGGCAAGAAAATAAAGAGTATGCATCCGAATTCAGAGCACAATTCATGAGAGTGTGATAGGAAGTCTAACCTACGCACATAGCGTAACATGTGAAATATTTCTGTCGTCCGCTATGCACCTCTGAATGCCCAGCAGACAGACAGGACAGACAGGGCAGAGTACTGTGACTAATGGCCATCCAGGCCGTCCACTAGCGCTGCATCTCAAATGGCACCCTATTTCCTACATAGTGCACTACTTTTCACCAGGGCCCTATTGTACATAGTGCACTTTATAGGGAATAGGGTGCCCTTTTGAACACAACCCAGTCCTGTTTGGGAGGTGCGAGTGTTGGAGTCTGTTCTGTACCCTCTTTGCTCTCTGGGAGGGAGATGACATCACATATATCCAACTGGGCACACACTGGTTGAATCAACGTTGTTTCCATGTCATTTCAATGAAATTACATTAAACCGACGTGGAATAGACGTTGAATTGATGTCTGTGCCCAGTGGGCTAGGGTACATGGCTGATTTCATAACCCCTCTAGGAGTGTCTGTCTGCATGTCTGTCAGTCTGTATGTCTCTGGTGCCTGTGTGTCACTGTGTGTACAATTAAACGTGTGTGTGTGTGTGTGTTCACTTCCTGCCACCAACCAATGTCTGCGAGCTGAACAGACTCCTGACCTATTTCACAGCCTGTATGATGCGATCTGAAAGCATGTGTATCAGAGGTAGTCATAACTGGGATTTAACATTATAGTGCTTAATGACGTGCGTTTGACAGAACACTGGCCACGGTCTCTGTGACGATTGGGCCTGGTCACTTATTGGCCTGCGAGGCTGAGGTCAATACAACTTCTGAAGCTCAGTGCAGCCTCATTGCCAAACGCGATGGTTTGAATTCTAATGGCAGTTTAATGAGGATGAAAAGGTCAACAGTGCTGTTATTAAAACTGTTTTGCTTCATTCAGCCTCGATTTCCTCGTGTTCCTTTGACAGTGTTTCCCAAATCTGAATGGGTTCTGGAGAGAACCAGTTGATACCTGCTACCCCTTACATGGGATAAAGTGGAGCTCCACTGGTTTCTCCAACATAGAACAGATGCAGTTGGAGGAATAATTCAAGGACAAGTTTGAAAGGAAACACTCAGATCATTGACGTTTTCCATCAAACAATGTTTTTGAGGTTCCGAGGACTTCAATACTCCCATTGCCACTAATCAATCTTTCATCTCAGACAGCTACCTGTCAAGGGACTTAAACCCATAACCTTCTGTATGTCAGTCCAACCTCTTGATGTACGCTGGTGTTGTACAAGGACACTATAATGTGTCTTCTCAATCTTAAAACAGGGCCTGTACAGCCTCTATTCTGTCATCGAGTCGCCATCTGATTCCCAGGCACTTCTGCCCAAATGCACAAAGAGTCTGAGGACCAATGCCTTCGTTAGCCAATAGAAAGACCACGAGAAACCTGTGCATTGGCTTCATCTACCAATCATTTCCAACAACACCTTCCCCCTAACCCTCCCCGGTTCTTGTCTTCGATACGTGTCTTGCTCATTCTGGAGCTATGCCTTGCAGTCATGTGATTCGCTGAATATAATGAAGACAACAGTGTGTTCGGGAAACTATTCAGACCCCTTCACTTTTACACATCCTGTTACGTTACAGCCTTGTTCTGAAATGATTCAATAAACACATTTCTCATCAATCTACACACAATACCCCATAATGACATCACAATACCCATAATGACATCACAATACCCCATAATGACATCACAAAACCCCATGATGACATCACAATACCCCATAATGACATCACAATACCCCATAATGACGTCACAATACCCCATAATGGCATCACAATACTCATAATGACAAGGGTGCTGTGTTTTTTTAAATGCACCGTTGAAGGTCCCCAAGAACACAGTGGCCTCCAGCCATTCTTAAATGGAGGAAGATTGGAACCATCAAGACTCTTCCTAGAGCTGTCCTGCCTGGCCAAACTGAGCAATGGGGGAGAGGGGCCTGGTCAGGGAGATGACCAAGAACCTGATGGTTACTTTGACAGAGCTCCGAGCTCCTGCCATCCAGAAACTCTATACCAGGCGGTCAGAGGAAGGCAGAGCTCCCTGCCATCCCGGACCTATATACCAGGTGGTGTCGGAGGAAGGCCGAGCTCCCTGCCATCCAGAAACTCTG
>NW_027010927.1:25000-27540 GCF_036934945.1 Oncorhynchus masou masou | reverse complement strand
AAAGCATCTGACTGCAGTATATTCAGTCCTGTGGGAAAATAACAACACAGGTGTTCTGTGTAACCCGCGTGAGTGCTTTCATTGACTAAAAGAGATGATGCATGTTGTTCGAAGCAGGTATCAGATTGTTTTGTCACAGCTGGTTGAAGCGGAGCAAAACACGCGTTATGATCACAGGTGCAGGGGTCAACCAACATTACGCTATGCTATATGATACTAATTTGGTGTGTGATTTAGCACCCCATCAAACAAGTTTGACAGAAAGACATCACATGCTCAATTAGCGCTTGTAAATATGTAATAGGACATTTGCATATCCAAACAATGTATTTTGTCCAATTACACCTAGCTGTAGGGCGTTGTCTTCTGACAAAGAAACATTCAAATTAATGAGCAAATATATTGTTCATATCATCGTTATTACTGGTAATTGCACGTTATAGATATGGTTACTGTATAGTGAGACATCACTGCCATTTTAAACATGCTGTGGCATGCCATGATGTGTTGTATTTCTGTGTAATATGTTGTCGCAACAACATCACATGTGTCTTTCGGGCTATTTCTTTATTGCCTCCACTGTCCTCCTGAGTTGTTTTCGCCATCCATTTTTTGGCACAGTCATTTTTCTTTTTTTTTGACATCAGGGATTTATTCTGACCTTGGCCCTATCTATCTAGCCCTGCTCTGTTGAGACTATTTATTACACTGTATATGGCATGTTACAGCCCCACTCTGTTGAGACCAGTGGAGGCTCCTCAGAGGAGGAAGGGAGGACCATCCTCCTCAGTGAATTTCATGAAAACACTTTTTAGATTAAACTATGCTAAATATAAAAACTTGTCACCAAATAATTTATTTAAAAAACACTATTATGCAAATAAGGTTTACAGTAGCCTCTGCAGCATTCTGTAGGGGTAGCACCATGGTGTAGCTGGAGGACAGCTAGCTTCCGTCCTCCTCTGGGTACATTGACTTCAATACAAAACCTAGGAGGCTCATGGTTCTCACACCCTTCCATAGACTTACACAATAATTATGACAACTTCCGGAGGACGTCCTCCAACCTATCAAAGCTCTTGCAGCATGAACGACATGTTGTCCACCCAATCAAAGGATCAGAGTATGAATCGATTCTGAAAGCACCAAGCTACGAATGGCTAGCACTCAGTGCATAAAATGGTGAGTAGTTGACGCAAAGAGAGAGAAAGACAATAGTTGAACAGTTTTGAACAAATTAATTTCTTCCAAAATGAAGGAGAAGCAAGAGTGTCATTCATTTTAAACTTTCAGTTTCACCTACTTAGCTAACAAATACAGCTAGCTAGTTTAGCCTACTGAAACACCCTGCTCAAACAGAGGGATGCTATGTTAGCTAGCTGGCTATAACAGAGGGATTCTATGTTAGCTAGCTGGCTATAACAGAGGGATGCTATGTTAGCTAGCTGGCTATAACAGAGGGATGCTATGTTAGCTAGCTGGCTATGACTATCCAACACAACACTGGAACTCTTCCAAGTCAAGGTAAAGTTTGGTGAGGAGGATGGTCCTCCCCTTCATCCTGTGAGGAGGCTCCACTGGTGCCAGGACTACCTGACATGATGACTCCTTGCTGTCCCCAGTCCACCTGGCCGTGCTGCTGCAGTTTCAACTGTTCTGCCTTATTATTATTCGACCATGCTGGTCATTTATGAACATTTGAACATCTTGGCCATGTTCTGTTATAATCTCTACCCGGCACAGCCAGAAGAGGACTGGCCACCCCACATAGCCTGGTTCCTCTCTAGGTTTCTTCCTAGGTTTTGGCCTTTCATGGAGAGTTTTTCCTAACCACCGTGCTTCTACACCTGCATTGCTTGCTGTTTGGGGTTTTAGGTTGGGTTTCTGTACATCACTTTGAGATATCAGCTGATGTACGAAGGGCTATATAAATACATTTGATTTGATTTGATTTATTATGGGTAAACACCTGAAACGTAAATCCATTCTCCTACGGTCTTTTCTCTTTCTTCAGAGATAACAAACACAGAGATCAGCCTTTTGTAGGGCATCCTCTGGATATCCTACCCACTACCCCCGTATCGCTGGGTACCAAAACCCCTAGTCAGGCAGCAGTGTGTGAGACAGCAGCTGTAAAAACTTCAAACAGTCTGGATATCGCCAGTTTAGAACAGTGGAAGTTTGGCTGCTGTCCTAAGCAGATGTGTTGTCGAATGACTAAAACAAGTTCAACTGGGCTGAAAGATTAGGGAGATGTTAAGAGGTTAACTGTCACATCCTGACCTTAGTTCCTTTTTTTATGTCTCTATTTTAGGTTGGTCATGGCGTGAGTTTGGGTGGGCATTCTATGTGTTGTTCTATGTTTTTGTATTTCTGTGTTTGGCCTGGTATGGTTCCTTAATCAGAGGCAGCTGTTTATCTCTAACGAGATGTCAGCCGCATTCTAGAAGTGTCCACTCCGGAGGAGAGTGGAGGAGGAGGAGGAGGGGGAGGAGGAGGAGGAGGAGGAGGGGAGGTGGAGGAGGGAGGAGGAGGAGGGG
>NW_027010927.1:0-22500 GCF_036934945.1 Oncorhynchus masou masou | reverse complement strand
GCCAGAAGAGGACTGGCCACCCCTCATAGCCTGGTTCCTCTCTAGGTTTCTTCCCAGGTTTTGGCCTTTCTAGGAAGTTTTTCCTAGCCACCGTGCTTCTACACCTGCATTGCTTGCTGTTTGGGGTTTTAGGCTGGGTTTCTGTACCTCACTTTTAGATATCAGCTGATGTAAGAAGGGCTATATAAATACATTTGATTTGATTTGATTACAATTATTGCAACAACAACAACAACAAAAACATGAAAGTCTAGATAAATATCAATGTTTTATTTCAAATATGATCAAATCTACATAATAAACCTTAATAAACCACAATCCGGTCATCAGACATGCGCAAACACAGTGGACATCAGATTGAGATTTCTCCGGAGAAGCAGCATGGCATCCATAGATAATAAAGTGGTGGTCTGTATGCTGGTTTGACCATGACGCTTACCAGACCTGCCAATGCAGTAATAACGGTCCATAAATTCAGACAGATTACAAGGAATAAACACCAAAGACATTAAAGGAAGCATGCATACCCTAGGCTGTATCACAACAGGCCATGATTGGGAGTCCCGTGGGTGCGGTGCACAATTAGCCCCAACGTCGTCTGGGTTAGGGGAGGATTTGGCCGGGGGGTAGGCCTTCACTTTAAATAAGAATTTGTTCTTAACTGACTTGCCTAGTTAAATAAAAGTTAATTAAATATATATATATATATTTCTAAGGAAATATTAAAATATTCCACACACTGTTAAAGCAGAAGCTCTACTGATGCAGTCATATGAGTGTAATACGCATGTTACACTCCCCAGTTTCTGTGTTGTGGGTTTGTGTATATGTCACACCCTGACCTTAGTTATCCTTTGTTTTCTTTATTATTTGGTTAGGTCAGGGTGTGACAAGGGTGGTTTGTTTAGTTTTGTATTGTCTAGGGGGTTTTCTAGTCTAGGTGTTTATATGTCTATGGTTGCCTAGATTGGTTCTCAATCAGAGGCAGCTGTTTATCGTTGTCTCTGATTGGGAACCATATTTAGGTAGCCATATTCCTTGGTTATTTTGTGGGTTGTTATTCTATGTTTAGTTGCCTGTTCTGCACTAGCCATGTTGCGTCACGGTTCGTTTAGTTAGTTTTGTTCAGTGTTTGTTCCTCTATTAAATAAGTATGTTCGCTTACCACGCTGCGCCTTGGTCTCCTCTTTATGACGACCGTGACAGTATATGTATGTGTGTATTTCAGGAAATGGCTTCCTGGATTCCCCCAAGCTGCTGATTGGTCGGGCCCCAATGCAGATTGGAGCTCTGATCCCGCCCTCTCATTAGGGGATACAGCTGTCGGCAATTACAAACTCCTTCTGCAGCTGGATAAAAGCCAGTGTTCCTTTATTAGAAGACAGAGCTTATTTGTAGGTCCTGTGTTTCGTTGTTGGTTTGTATAAGATTGTAAATGATTTTTTTAGCCGGTCCTGCTGAGGTATGTGTATGCCAAAAGGACTGTTTTTGATTATTAAAATGGTTCACTTTAAGATTGTACTATTCTGCTTCATTTGTTCCCAGAGGGGGAAGGGGAAGGCACCGTGGGAGTGTTTAGGCAAGAGGCCTGTGGGCAAACATATACCCGTAGTATGTACTCCGTCACACTAGGTAAGACCTGGGCGAACCACCCCCTGTATTTTGGTTATCGCGCTTGGTGGCGTTAAGGTTAGGTAAGTAGTGGGTGGGTAGGTAAGGTAGAAAAGGGGGCTCTAACTTTTACTTCTCTAACTTTCACTTTCTTTGCTTTGCTTCAGTCCAGCCCCTTTTCCCCCACGTTTACTGTGTTAAGGAAATAAATTCCCTGTAAACGGTAGTATTCTCCGCTTCTGTTATCCTTACCTGCACCTACAATCACATACCTCTTTCACTCCACGGGGAGTTGAGTGTAGCAGGGTGCTCTGATCCCTCCAAGAGGCTTGTGTAACAAAGCACATGAACTCAGCTCTATCCCATCAGACATATAATAATAGGCTCATATTGACACTGAAGCCCATTGGAGAGAGTGTTAACAGAACCATAGGCCACAAACCAATTGGTTCCCTATTCCCTTCATAGTGCCATTTAGGACACACCTATAGTTTGCAATCTTTTGTTTTTTTTAAATGCATTAAACCTTTATTTAACGAGGCAAGTCAGTTAAGAATACATTCTTATTTACAACGACGGCCTACCCAGACCAAACCATCTAACCCGGACGATACAGGGCCAATTGTGCACCGCCTTGTGGGACTCCCAATCACGGCCGGTTGTGATACAGCCCGGAATTGAACCAGGGTCTGTAGTGACGCCTCTAGTGCTGAGATGCAGTGCCTTAGACAGCTGCGCCACTGGGGAGGTAAAGGGGCATAGAGCAGGGAGCTGATTTAAAATCAAGCTATTCCAATCGCTGACATTCACAATAGAAGAGGTGGAGTGTTGTCGAGCTGTTAAAGAGAGGTGAGAGGAGGAAGCCTCACACCACATCCATACACTGTACTCCTGGCAGATAGCACCGTGTCCATCACCTAGTGATGTCACTAGCCCTTATCTTCAGCTTCAAAGAGAGTAGTGGAGGGGCTGGTTGCCTGGTCACACAGACGGGCTGAACCACCACTTCCATGTCTCATGGGTTTGAGTGTGTGTGTGTGTGTGTACAGTCCACCCCGCACCCTGTTCTCCCCCGGGAATGGAATGGTGCAGTCCTAACACCGTCAATGCCCACACACACACCTCGGGTTCTGACGCAGAAGTTTGAGAGGATGGGGGGGTAAGGCAAGATAACTCAGCCAGTCCCTTAACTACCTCCTCTACCTCCTCCTTTAGCCTAATAGAGAGACAGAACAAAATACAAAGCCAAGGGCAGACTCACACGTGCACGCACACACGTGCACACCCACACACACCACTCCAGACTCCCTCCCTATATCTTTCCCATCATACTGCAATTCTAGCAAAAAAATCATTGAACATGGTGACTGTGAGAAAATCACTGTCTCTTTATTATCTTCAACATTCAGCCCCTCTCCTTTCCATCTGCTAATAGTCTAGTCCTGCTTAGAGAAGCCTTGTTAACTCACTGACAAACTCTCCCCCCATCTCTATCTGCCTCTCCCCCTCTCTCTGCCGCCTCCTTTCCCCTTCTATCCTCTCTCTCTCTCTCTATCCCCCTTTCTTTCCCCCCTCTCTCTCCATCTTTCTCCCCCCATCTCTCTCTCCCTCTCAATTCAATTCAAGGGGCTTTATTGGCATGGAAAACATATGTTTACATTGCTTAAGCAAGTGAAGTAGACAATATTCAAAAGTGAAATAAACAATCAAAATCAACAGTAAACATTAAACTCACAGACGCTCCAAAAGAATAAAGACATTGCAAATGTCGTTTTGTCTGTATAGAGTGTTGTAATTATGAGCAAATGGTTAAAGTACAAAAGGGAAAATAAATAGAAGGGCCATGGGTTCTATAACTGATTCAAGTATTTTTAGCCAGATCCTATGATGGTATGTCAAATTTTACGTTCCGTTTGATGGCATAGAATGTCCTGCTTGCCTTGTCTCTCAGATCGTTCGCAGCTTTGTGGAAGTTACCTGTGGCGCTGATGTTAAGGCCAAGGTATGTTATGGCCAAGTTGTTTCTGTGCTCTAGGGCAACGGTGTCTAGATGGAATTTGTATTTGTGGTCCTGGCGGCTGGACCTTTTTCAGAACACCATTATTTTGATCTTACTGAGATTTACTGTCAGGGCCCAGTTCTGGCATAATCTGTGCAGAACATCTAGGTGCTGCTGTAGGCCCTCCTTGGTTGGTAACAGAAGCACCAGATCATCAACAAACAGACATTTGACTTCAGATTCTAGTAGGGTGAGGCTGGGTGCTGCAGACTGTTCTTGTGCCCTCGCCAATTCGCTGATATACAGTTGAAGTCAGAAGTTTACATATACTTAAGTTGGAATCATTAAAACTCTTTTTACAACAACCCCACAAATGTCTTGTTATTTAACCTCTTGGAACTCTAGGGGCAGTATTTCATTTTTGGATGAAAAAACTATATACTATATATTTGGCAAGTTGGTTAGGATATCTACTTTGCGTGACACAAGTCATTTTTCCAACAATTGTTTACAGACAAGATTATTTCACTAATAATTCACTGTATCACAATTCGGGGCGGCAGGGTAGCCAAGTGGTTAGAGCGTTGGACTAGTAACCCGAAAGGTTGCAAGTTCAAATCCCCGAGCTGACAAGGTACAAATCTGTCGTTCTGCCCCTGTACAGGCAGTTAACCCACTGTTCCTAGGCTGTCATTGAAAATAAGAATTTGTTCTTAACTGACTTGCCTAGTAAAAAAAAATGGGTCAGAAGTTTACATACACTAAGTTGACTGTACATTTAAACAGCTTGGAAAATAGAGAAAATGATGTCATTCCTTTAAAAGCTTCTGATAGGCTAATTGACATCATTTGAGTCAATTGGAGGTGTGGATGTATGTCGAGGCCACCTTCAAACTCAGTGCCTCTTTGCTTGACATCATGGCTTAATCAAAATGGACAATGACGCCAGGTATACTTCCAAAGTTTTGACAAAATGGCTTAAGGACAACATAGTTAAGGTATTGGAGTGGCCATCACAAAGCCTGACCTCCATCCTATAGAAAATGTGTGGGCAGAACAGAAAAAGCGTGTGCGAGGAAGAAGGTCTACAAACCTAACTCAGTTACAACAGCTCTGTCAAGAGGGATGGGCCAAAATTCACCCAACTTATTGTGGGAAGCTTGTGGAAGGCTATCCGAAACGTTTGACCCAAGTTAAACAATTTAAAGGCAATGCTACCAAATACTAATTGAGTGTATGTAAACTTCTGACCCACTGGAAATGTGAGGAAATAAATAATTATCTCTATTATTATTCTGACATTTCACATTCTTAAAATAAAGTGGTGATCCTAACTGACCTAAGACAGGGAATTTTTACTAGGATTAAATGTCAAGAATTGTGAAAAACTGAGTTTAAATGTAATTGGCTAAGGTGTATGTAAACTTCTGACTTCAACTGTATATGTTGAAGATGGTGGGGCTTAAGCTGCATCCTTGTCTCACCCCATGGCCCTGTGGGGAAAGAAATGTGTGTGTTCTTTGCCAATTTTACCCCCACACTTGTTGTTAGTGTACACATAATGTTTTTCCCCAACACCACTTTCCATAAATTTGTATAGCAGAACCTCATGCCAAATTGAGTTGAAGGCTTTTTTGAAATCAACAAAACATGAGAAGAATTTGCCTTTGTTTTGGTTTGTTTGTTTGTTTGTCAATCAGGGTGTGCAGGATGAATACGTGGTCTGTCGTACGGCGATTTGGCAAAAAGCCAAATTGACATTTGCTCAGTGCATTGTTTTCACTGAGTAAATGTAAAAGTCTGCTGTTAATGATAATGATAAAGGATTTTCCCAAGATTGCTGTTGACGCATATCCCACGGTAGTTATGGGGGTCAAAATTGTCCCCACTTTTGTGGATTGGGGTGATCAGTCTTTGGTTCCAAATATTGGTCAATGATCTGAAGAGAGCTGGGACCACAGTCTCAAGAAAACAAAAAATAGGTACACACTACGCCGTCATGGATTAAAATCCTGCAGAGCACGCAAGGTCCCCCTGCTCAAGCCAGCGCATGTCCAGGCCCGTCTGAAGTTTGCCAATGACCATCTGGATGATTCAGAGGAGGAATGGGAGAAGGTCATGTGGTCTGATGAGACAAAAATAGAGCTTTTTGGTCTAAACTCCACTCGCCGTGTTTGAAGGAAGAAGAAGGATGAATACAACCCCAAGAACACCATCCCAACCGTGAAGCATGGAGATGGAAACATCATTCTTTGGGGATGCTTTTCCGCAAAGGGGACAGGATGACTGCACCGTATTGAGGGGAGGATGGATGGGGCCATGTATCGCGGGATCTTGGCCAACAACCTCCTTCCCTCAGTAAGAGCATTGAAGTTGGGTCGTGGCTGGGTCTTCCAGTATGACAACGACCCGAAACACACAGCCAGGGCAACTAAGGAGAGCCTCCTTAAGAAGCATCTCAGGGTCCTGGAGCCTAGCCAGTCTCCAGACCTGAACCCAATAGAACATCTTTGGAGGGAGCTGAAAGTCCATATTGCCCAGCGACAGCCCCGAAACCTGAAGGATCTGGAGAAGGTCCTTATGGAGGAGTGGGCCAAAATCCCTGCTGCAGTGTGTGCAAACCTGGTCAAGAACTATAGGAAACGTATGATCTCTGTAATTGCAAACAAAGGTTTCTGTACCAAATATTAAGTTCTGCTTTCCTGATGTATCAAATACTTATGCCATGCAATAAAATGCAAATTAATTACTTAAAAATCATACAATATGATTTTTCTGGAGAGGAGAGGAGAGGAGAGGAGAAATAGTGTCTGAAGTCTCGTAGGTGTCCCGCTAGTGATTCATGCGCTCAAACAGGGAAGGAGTTTAATTTTGTGCTCTTTTCTTGTCTTGTCATTTTTTACATACACGGGGTACTGTATTCTAATTACCTCTGAACAGTGGGAGGCAGCTTCTAAGGCCTCTCCATTTGGTTGGAGTAGACTGCGACTCTCCTGCCATTGTTGGGCTCAGGGGCTTTGACATCTCTCACTTGACACGTCAGTGATAATTGAAGTTGTATCAAGCTTGGTAGCCTTAATTTAGCATTCAGTCCTTATAAAGTAAAATATATCATTGTAATGCATTTTTCTCCTTGGCTTTTGGAAATAAAATATAGCTTCAGACCAAACATTACTCACGCAGTTCCAGGTTGGATGGTGTTTTCAGGTTTATGTTGTTTAGCTTTGGAATAATAATCTTTGGTAGTTGTGAGCCTTCCAGGTGATTCTGTAATTCCATCCAAAATCAGGTTGTAGGATGAGTTTTGATTTGGAAGAAAGGTTATGTTGTAGAGGGTAACATCCTGTACATGTCCCTGACAAAAAAATCCAAGTTAATCTAACTCTAAATCAATATTTTTTTTTAGAACATGCTGAAAAATGTAGGAGCTCAGCTGCTCATAACCTCTCTCTCTCCTCTCTCCCCTCCTCGCCCCTCTCTCCTTCTTTCTCCTCCTCTCTCTCTCCTCCTCTCTCTCCCCACCTCTCTCTCTCCCCGCTCTCTCTCTCTGCCTCCCTCTCTCCCCGCTCTCTCTCTCCTCCTCTCTCTCCCCACCTCTCTCTCTCCCCGCTCTCTCTCTCCACACCTCTCTCTCCCCACCTCTCTCTCTCCCCGCTCTCTCTCTCCACACCTCTCTCTCCCCACCTCTCTCTCTCCGCGCTCTCTCTCTCCACACCTCTCTCTCCCCACCTCTCTCTCTCCCCGCTCTCTCTCTCCACACCCTCTCTCCCCACCTCTCTCCCCCGCTCTCTCCTCCACACCTCTCTCTCCCCACCTCTCTCTCTCCACCCTCTCTCCCCCTCTCTCTCCACACCTCTCTCTCCCCACCCTCTCTCCCCGCTCTCTCTCTCCACACCTCTCTCTCCCCACCTCCTCTCCT
Source organism: Oncorhynchus masou masou (assembly GCF_036934945.1). Taxonomy (NCBI): domain Eukaryota; kingdom Metazoa; phylum Chordata; class Actinopteri; order Salmoniformes; family Salmonidae; genus Oncorhynchus; species Oncorhynchus masou. The sequence goes on along the minus strand of NW_027010927.1, from coordinate 14,971 downwards.
CCTCTCTCTCTCCCCCGCTCTCTCTCTCCACACCTCTCTCTCCCCACCCTCTCTCCCCACCTCTCTCTCCTCTCTCTCCTCTCTCCCCGCTCTCTCTCTCCACACCTCTCTCTCCCCACCTCTCTCTCCCCACCTCTCTCTCCACACCTCTCTCTCCCCCACTCTCCTCCCCACTCTCTCTCCACACCTCTCTCTCCCCACCTCCCTCTCTCCCCTCTCTCCCGCTCTCTCTCTCCACACCTCTCTCTCCCCACCTCTCCCCTCTCTCTCTCCACACCTCTCTCTCCCCCTCTCTCCCCACCTCTCCTCTCCACACCTCTCTCTCCCACCTCTCTCTCTCCTCCTCCTCCCCCCGCCTCTCTCTCCACCTCTCTCTCCACACCTCTCTCCCCACCCCTCTCCCCACCTCTCTCTCCCCGCCTCCTCCTCCTCTCTCCCCACCTCCCTCTCCCCGCTCTCTCTCTCTGCCTCCCTCTCTCCCCCTCTCTCCCCACCTCTCTCTCTCCCCACCTCTCTCTCCTCCTCTCTCTCTCCACACCTCTCTCTCCACACCTCTCTCTCCCCACCTCTCTCTCTCCTCCTCTCTCTCTCCTCCCTCCTCCCCCACCTCTCCCCGCTCCTCTCTCCCACCTCTCTCTCCCACCTCTCTCTCCTCCTCTCTCTCCCCACCTCTCTCTCCCCACCTCTCTCTCTCCTCCTCTCTCTCCCCTCCTCTCTCTCTCCCCGCTCTCTCTCCCTGCCTCCCTCTCCGCCGCCACAGACACAAGATGTCATGACCACATTGTGATAGACAGGAGCCCTGCTGCAGTATTGACATCAGTGATAAATGATCATGTGATGTCCTATTGTAAAATTGATGACGGTGTTTCTACTGGCTCACACACTTAATCACTGCGGCATAGTGGCAAGGTGACAGCACTGAGTCATCATGACATAGATAACACACAGTAGGCAGTGCGGGGAGTAAGAGCGATCGTAGGGAAGGAACAGGCAAGATGTCTTGCTATTGAATGAGTCTCTTGTGACAGACTGCTAACATAAGCACACAGGATTCCGGGATGAATATAGCATAGAGGTAGGAGGCTGAGGCTGAGGCTATGCAGGAGCAGGAGAATACATGGCAATACATCACTGAGTCATTCATGGGAGACGTCAGCATGTTTGGGGCCCAGAAGACGGAATAAATCAGAGACCCACCTGACAGTGAATACACTTTTGTACACTGGATGGTCTATTAGAAGTGACAGGTTGTCCCTGACAACAGAGAGAGAGAGGGAGAAATAGAAAAGACCGAGTTACCTCATTACTCAGGATTCTAGAATTCTGACTGCCATTCAGTTCGGTGAGGGTTGGAGGATGGGGTAAGGAGAGGAGAGGAGCATGAGTTAAGGAGAGGAGAGGAGGATGGGGTAGGGAGAGGAGAGGGTTGGAGGGTGGGGAGGAGGAGAGGAGAGGAGAGGAGAGGAGAGGAGGAGGAGAGGAGAGGAGAGGAGAGGAGAGGAGAGGAGAGGAGGAGGAGAGGAGAGGAGAGGAGAGGAGACAGAGAACAAATAGTGTCTGAAGACTCTAATGTCACTGCAACTAACATCAGTTTGATGTCACTGGGTTCCATCTGGAACATTCTGTTTGGAACTTACTACCTCAGTAACTAATTTATGTAAGTATGTATGTATGTATGTATGAAGGAAGACTAGTATTCAATGTTCAGATTAATATAAGTCATCAATTGGCTCTCATTTCAGCAGCTGTTAAATTAACCTGGTTTATTAATGCATGTAAACTATGCCATGAAATGTTTATTTTATTTTTATTTCACCTTTATTTAACCAGGTAGGCTAGTTGAGAACACCTTAATAACCAGATAGGCTAGTTGAGAACACCTTTATTTAACCAGGTAGGCTAGTTGAGAACAAGTTCTCATTTACAACTGCGACCTGGCCAAGATAAAGAAAAGCAGTTCGACACAAACAACAACACAGAGTTACACATGGAATAAACAAACATACAGTCAATAATACAGTAGGAAAATCTATATACAGCATGTGCAAATGAGGTAGGATAAGAGAGTTAAGGCAATAAATGGGCCATGGAGCAAAGTAATTACAATATAGCAATTAAACACTGGAATGGTAGGATGTGCAGAGAATTAATGTGGAAGGTGAGATACTGGGGTGCAAAGGAACAAGATAAAATAAATAAATACAGTATGGGGATGAGGTAGATTGGATGGGCTATTTACAGATGAGCTATGTACAGGTGCAGTGATCTGTGAGCTGCTCTGACAACTGGTGCTTAAAACTAGTGAGGGAGGTAAGAGTCTCCAGCTTCATTATTGCAGTTCGTTCCAGTCATTGGCAGCAGAGAACTGGAAGGAGAGGCGGCCAAAGGAATAATTGGCTTTGGGGCTGACCAGTGAGATATACCTGCTGGAGCGCGTACTACGGGTTGGTGCTGCTATGGTGACCAGTGAGCTGAAATAAGGCGGGGCTTTACCAAGCAGAGACTTGTAGTTGACCTGGAGCTAGTCTGTTTGGCAACGAGTATGAAGCTAGGGACAGCCAACGAGAGCATACAGGTTGCAGTGGTGGGTAGTATATGGGGATTTGGAGGCAAAACGGATGGCACAGTGATGGACTGCATCCAATTTGTTGAGAAGAGTGTTGGAGGCTATTTTGTAAATGACATCGCCGAAGTTGAGGATCGGTAGGAATGTTTGTCAGCATGAGTGAAGGATTGATAAGGGAATTTATATGTTTAAGGTAACGACTAAAGAATTCCACCCTGAAACGTAATTATTAGATTATGTAACATATATATATATATATATAATGAATAATTAGACAACAAGTAAGAACAAGAACAAGTAAACTGTGCATGACCTGACCTGGTTAAAACTCTGAGAAACTTAAGCAAGGAAAGGGAATCCCGTCAAGGTCCCTCTAATCTCGGGAGGATGGAACTGCCAACTTGGTAGTAATAAACGAGTGGTGAGACCTATGGGGAAAGATACATCCCACCTACTGTTTGTGTGTCTGCGTGTGCGTGTATGTGCGTGTAGTAGGTAGGGAGATGGTGAGTTATAAAACGGAACGTTCTCGTGAATAAACTTTACGGACCTTTTGCATAAGCCGAGTCTTTGCCTAATTATTATTAAACCCAGTGTCTTACAAACCTCAGGGATTGGTTTCTGCGTTTTGTGTAGCGCCGGCTACGCTAATTCCTTTGTTTACGTTCCTTCTGGTATTTCGGCGTGTTGCCTGTTATCAGATAATAGCTACTCATGCTTTCGCCGAAAAGCATTTTACAAATCTGACTCGTTGGCTAGATTCACAATGAGTGTAGCTTGAATTGAGTACCCTGTATGTGAATTTTAATGAACGTTTGAGTTTTAACGAGTGCTATTAGCATTTGGCGTAGCGCATTTGCATTTATTGTTGGAAGGGGGTGTGGTTGCGTCCCGGGTGGGCCAGAGAGGTTAATGTGAGTCTGGAAGGAAAGTTTACAGTCTAACCAGACACCTAGGTATTTGTAGTTGTCCACATATTCTAAGTCAGAACCGTCCAGAGTAGTGATGCTGGACGGGCGGGCAGGTGCGGGCAATGACCGGTTGAAGAGCATGCATTTAGTTTTACTTGCATTTAAGAGCAGTTGGAGGCCACTGAAGGAGAGTTGTATGGCATTGAAGCTCATCTGGAGGTTAGTTAACACAGTGTCCAATGAAGGGCCAGAGGTATACAGAATGGTGTCTGCGTAGAGGTGGATCAAAGAATCACCAGCAGCGAGAGCGACATCATTGATGTATACAGAGAAGAGAGTAGGCCTGAGAATTTAACCCTGTGGCACCCCCATAGAGACTGCCAGAGGCCCGGACAACAGACCCTCCGATTTGACACACTGAACTCTATCGGAGAAGAAGTTGGTGAACCAAGCGAGGCAATAATTTGAGAAACCAAGGCTGTTGAGTCTGCCAATAAGAATGTTGTGACAGAATCTAAAGCCTTGGCCAGGTCGATGAATATGGCTGCACAGTAATGTCTCTTATCGATTGCGGTTATGATATCGTTTAGGACCTTGAGCGTGGCTGAGGTGCACCCATGACCAGCTCTGAAACCAGATTGCATAGCGGAGAAGGTACGGTGAGATTCAAAATGGTCGGTAATCTGTTTGTTAACTTGGCTTTCAAAGACCTTAGAAAGGCAGGGTAGAATAGATATAGGTCTGTAGCAGTTTTGGTCTAGAGTGTCTCCCCCTTTGAAGAGGGGGATGACCGCGGCAGCTTTCCAATCTATGGGAATCTCAGACGATACGAAAGAGAGGTTGAACAGGCTAGTAATAGAGGTTGTAATAATTTCGGCAGATAATTTTAGAAAGAGAGGGTCCAGATTGTCTCGTCCCGCTGATTTGTAGGGTTCCATGTTTTGCAGTGAAGGAGAAGTGGAGGAGTTTTGGGCGAGTTGCTGTGGGGAGTGCAGGGCTGTTGACCGGGGTAGGGGTAGCCAGGTGGAAAGCATGGCCAGCCGTAGAAAAATGCTTATTGAAATTCTCAATTATTGTGGATTTATCGGTAGTGACAGTGTTTCCTAGCCTCATTGCAGTGGGCAGCTGGGAGGAGGTGCTCTTATTATCCATGGACTTTACAGTGTCACAGGACTGTTTTGAGTTTGTACTACAGGATGCAAATTTCTGTTTGAGAAAGCTAGCCTTAGCTTTCCTAACTGCCTGTGTATGTTGGTTCCTAACTTCCCTGAAAAGTTGCATATCACAGGGGCTATTCGATGCTAATGCAGAACGCCACAGGATGTTTTAATAATATGCCTTGAAGCAGGTGCAATCAATGGCTTGTGAAATGAGCCAAAATGTATAGAGGGGGTGGGGGCACTGCAAATAGTCTGGGTAGCCATTTGACTAGATGTTCAGGAGTCTTATGGCTTGGGGGTAGAAGCCTTTTGGACCTAGATTTGGCGCTCTGGTACCGCTTGCCGTGCGGTTGCAGAGAGAACAGTCTACGACTAGGGTGGCTATATATAATAGCCCAGGACCAGGTTACAGTTTTCCAGGCCGGTATATACTGTACAGTAGGTACAACACATGATATAACAGCCCAGGACCATGTTACTGTTTTAATGGGTAAGGATGGGTACCAATGTCTCCTGTTTTAACGGGTACATATGGGTACCAATGTCTCCTGTTTTAATGGGTACATATGGGTACCAATGTCTCCTGTTTTAACGGGTACATATGGGTACCAATGTCTCCTGTTTTAATGGGTACATATGGGTACCAATGTGTCTTGTTTTAATGGGTACATATGGGTACCAATGTCTCCTGTTTTAACGGGTACATATGGGTACCAATGTCTCCTGTTTTAATGGGTACATATGGGTACCAATGTCTCCTGTTTTAATGGGTACATATGGTACCAATGTCTCCTGTTTTAACGGGTACATATGGGTACCAATGTCTCCTGTTTTAATGGGTACATATGGGTACCAATGTGTCTTGTTTTAATGGGTACATATGGGTACCAATGTCTCCTGTTTTAACGGGTACATATGGGTACCAATGTCTCCTGTTTTAATGGGTACATATGGGTACCAATGTCTCCTGTTTTAACGGGTACATATGGGTACCAATGTCTCCTGTTTTAATGGGTACATATGGGTACCAATGTCTCCTGTTTTAATGGGTACATATGGGTACCAATGTCTCCTGTTTTAACGGGTACATATGGGTACCAATGTCTCCTGTTTTAATGGGTACATATGGGTACCAATGTCTCCTGTTTTAACGGGTACATATGGGTACCAATGTCTCCTGTTTTAACGGGTACATATGGGTACCAATGTCTCCTGTTTTAATGGGTACATATGGGTACCAATGTCTCCTGTTTTAATGGGTACATATGGGTACCAATGTGTCTTGTTTTAATGGGTACATATGGGTACCAATGTCTCCTGTTTTAATGGGTACATATGGGTACCAATGTCTCCTGTTTTAATGGGTACATATGGGTACCAATGTCTTCTGTTTTAATGGGTACATATGGGTACCAATGTCTCCTGTTTTAATGGGTACATATGGGTACCAATGTCTCCTGTTTTAATGGGTACATATGGGTACCAATGTCTCCTGTTTTAATGGGTACATATGGGTACCAATGTCTCCTGTTTTAATGGGTACATATGGGTACCAATGTCTCCTGTTTTAATGGGTAAGGATGGGTACCAATGTGTCTTGTTTTAATGGGTACATATGGGTACCAATGTCTCCTGTTTTAATGGGTACATATGGGTACCAATGTCTCCTGTTTTAATGGGTACATATGGGTACCAATGTCTCCTGTTTTAATGGGTACATATGGGTACCAATGTCTCCTGTTTTAATGGGTACATATGGGTACCAATGTCTCCTGTTTTAATGGGTAAGGATGGGTACCAATGTGTCTTGTTTTAATGGGTACATATGGGTACCAATGTCTCCTGTTTTAATGGGTACATATGGGTACCAATGTCTCCTGTTTTAATGGGTACATATGGGTACCAATGTCTCCTGTTTTAATGGGTACCAATGTCTCCTGTTTTAATGGGTACATATGGGTACCAATGTGTCTTGTTTTAATGGGTACATATGGGTATCAATGTGTCTTGTTTTAATGGGTAAGGATGTGTACCAATGTGTCTTGTTTTAATGGGTACATATGGGTACCAATGTCTCCTGTTTTAATGGGTACATATGGGTACCAATGTCTCCTGTTTTAATGGGTACATATGGGTACCAATGTCTCCTGTTTTAATGGGTACATATGGGTACCAATGTCTCCTGTTTTAATGGGTACATATGGGTACCAATGTCTCCTGTTTTAATGGGTACATATGGGTACCAATGTGTCTTGTTTTAATGGGTACATATGGGTACCAATGTCTCCTGTTTTAATGGGTACATATGGGTACCAATGTCTCCTGTTTTAATGGGTACATATGGGTACCAATGTCTCCTGTTTTAATGGGTAAGGATGTGTACCAATGTGTCTTGTTTTAATGGGTACATATGGGTATCAATGTCTCCTGTTTTAATGGGTAAGGATGGGTACCAATGTCTCCTGTTTTAATGGGTACATATGGGTACCAATGTGTCTTGTTTTAATGGGTACATATGGGTACCAATGTCTCCTGTTTTAATGGGTACATATGGGTACCAATGTCTCCTGTTTTAATGGGTACATATGGGTACCAATGTCTCCTGTTTTAGTGGGTACATATGGGTACCAATGTCTCCTGTTTTAATGGGTACATATGGGTACCAATGTCTCCTGTTTTAATGGGTACATATGGGTACCAATGTCTCCTGTTTTAATGGGTACATATGGGTACCAATGTCTCCTGTTTTAATGGGTAAGGATGGGTACCAATGTCTCCTGTTTTAATGGGTACATATGGGTACCAATGTCTCCTGTTTTAATGGGTACATATGGGTACCAATGTCTCCTGTTTTAATGGGTACATATGGGTACCAATGTCTTCTGTTTTAATGGGTAAGGGTGGGTACCAATGTCTCCTGTTTTAATGGGTACATATGGGTACCAATGTCTCCTGTTTTAATGGGTAAGGATGGGTACCAATGTGTCTTGTTTTAATGGGTACATATGGGTACCAATGTCTCCTGTTTTAATGGGTACATATGGGTACCAATGTCTTCTGTTTTAATGGGTAAGGATGGGTACCAATGTGTCTTGTTTTAATGGGTACATATGGGTACCAATGTCTCCTGTTTTAATGGGTACATATGGGTACCAATGTCTCCTGTTTTAATGGGTAAGGATGGGTACCAATGTCTCCTGTTTTAATGGGTACATATGGGTACCAATGTGTCTTGTTTTAATGGGCGACTTTTACTTGAGTCATTTATATTAAGGTTTCTTTACTTTTACTCAAGTATGACAATTGGATCCTTTCCCCACAACTGGCAGCCACCTCCTCTCTTACGTTACAGAATACAATATTCATCCTTTGGCTGTAGTTGATTGCCAGGACACGTTAGTAAATCTATTTTCAGTCTATTTCCATTGTCCTCTTAGAGTTTCTCCTCTCCTCAGTTTGTTCCTCTGTTCATGAATCACCTTGATGGCAGAGTGAGGTTGCAAACTGTTTCCCCCCATTTAGTTATGCTGTCAATGTCCTATTTATATCCTCAGTGTAAGAGGATGAGTAATGGTGGGGATATTTCTCTCTCTCCCTCTCCCTGTCTCTCTCTCTCGTTCTCTCACTCTAGCTCTCTCTAGCTCTCTCTCTAATTCTCTCTCTAATTCTCTCTCGAGCTCTGTCTCTAGCTCTCTCTCTAATTCTCTCTCTAATACTCTCTCTAGCTCTCTCTCTAGCTCTCTCTCTAATTCTCTCTCTCGAGCTCTCTCTCTAGCTCTCTCTTAGCTCCCTCTCGAGCTCTCTCTCGAGCTCTCTCTCTAGCTTTCTCTCTAGCTTTCTCTTTCTCTCCAGCTTTCTCTCTCGCTTTCTCTCCCTCTCGCTCTCTCTTTCTCTAGCTTTCTCTCCAGCTTTCTCTGCAGCTGTCTCGAGCTTTCTCTCCAGCTTTCTCTCTCGCTTTCTCTCCCTCGAGCTCTCTCTTTCTCTAGCTTTCTCTCTATCTATAGCTCTCTCTCTCCAGCTTTCTCTCCAGCTTTCTCTCCAGCTTTCTCTCTAGCTTTCTCTCTAGCTTTCTCTCCAGCTTCCTCTCCAGCTTTCTCTCAAGCTTCCTCTCTCTCTCTCTCTCTCTCTCCCTCTCTCGCTCTCTCTTTCTCTAGCTTTCTATCTATAGCTCTCTCTCTCTCCAACTTTCTCTCCAGCTTTCTCTCTAGCTTTCTCTCTCTCTCTAGCTTTCTCTCTCCCTCTAGCTCTCTCTCTCCAGCGTCCTCTCTAGCTTTCTCTCTCTCTAGCTTTCTCTCTAACTTTCTCTCTCTCTAGCTCTCTCTTTCTCTAGTTTTCTCTCTATCTATAGCTATTTCTCTCCAGCTTTCTCTCCAGCTTTCTCTCTCTCGCTAACTTTCTCTCTAGCACTATCTCTCTTTATCTTTCTCTCTCCCTCTAGCTCTCTCTCTCTATCTTTCTCTCCCCCTTTAGCTCTCTCTCTCCAGCTTCATCTAGCTTTCTCTCAATTCAATTCAATTCAATTCAATGGGCTTTATTGGCATGGGAAACATGTGTTAACATTGCCAAAGCAAGTAAGGTATATAATATATAAAGTGAAATAAACAATAAAAATTAACAGTAGACATCACACATACAGAAGTTTCAAAACAATAAAGACATTACAAATGTCATATTATATATATATATACAGTGTTTTTACAATGTGCAAATGGTAAAGGACACAAGATAAAATAAATAAGCATAGATATGTGTTGTATTTACAATGGTGCGTGTTCTTCACTGGTTGCCCTTTTCTCGTGGCAACAGGTCACAAATCTTGCTGCTCTGATGGCACACTGTGGAATTTCACCCAGTAGATATGGGAGTTTTTCAAAATTGGATTTGTTTTCGAATTCTTTGTGGATCTGTGTAATCTGGGGAAATATGTCTCTCTAATATGGTCATACATTGGGCAGGAGGTTAGGAAGTGCAGCTCAGTTTCCACCTCATTTTGTGGGCAGTGAGCACATAGCCTGTCTTCTCTTGAGAGCCATGTCTGCCTACGGTGGCCTTTCTCAATAGCAAGGCTATGCTCGCTGAGTCTGTACATAGTCAAAGCTTTCCTTAATTTTGGGTCAGTCACAGTGGTCAGGTATTCTGCCGCTGTGTACTCTCTGTGTAGGGCCAAATAGCATTCTAGTTTGCTCTGTTTTTTTGTTAATTCTTTCCAATGTGTCAAGTAATTATCTTTTTGTTTTCTCATGATTTGGTTGGGTCTAATTGTGCTGCTGTCATGGGGCTCTGTAGGGTGTGTTTGTGAACAGAGCCCCAGGACCAGCTTGCTTAGGGGACTCTTCTCCAGGTTCATCTCTCTGTAGGTGATGGCTTTGTTGTGGAAGGTTTGGGAATCACTTCCTTTTAGGTGGTTATAGAATTTAACTGCTCTTTTCTGGATTTTGATAATTAGTGGGTATCGGCCTAATTCTGCTCTGCATGCATTATTTGGTGTTCTACGTTGTACACTGAGGATATTTTTGCAGAATTCTGCGTGCAGCTTTCTCTCTATCTAGCTTTCTCTCTCTCTAGCTTTCTCTGTCTCTCTAGCTCGCTCTCTCCAGCTTCCTCTCTAGCTTTCTCTCTCTCTCTCTCTCGAGCTTTCTCTCTCTCTAGCTTTCTCTCTCTCTAGCTCTCTCTCTCTCTCTATCTAGCATTCTCTCTAGCTTTCTCTCTCTCACTAGCTCTCTCTCTAGCTTTCTCCTTCTCTCTAGCTCTCCCTCTCTAGCTTTCTCTCTCTATATAGCTCTCTCTCTCCAGCTTTCTCTCTCTCTCTCTAGCTTTCTCTCTCTCTCGCCTTCTCTCTAGCTTTCTCTCTAGCTGTCTCTCTAGCTTTCCCTCTAGCTTCCTCTGTCTCTCTAGCTCACTCTCTCCAGCTTTCTCTGTAGCTTTCTCTCTCTCTCTAGCTTTCTCTCTAGCGCTCTCTCTCTCTCTAGCTTTCTCTCTCTAACTCTCTCGCTCTAGATTTCTCTCTAGCGCTCTCTCTCTCTCAAGGTCTCAATTCAATTCAATTCAAGGGCTTTATTGGCATGGGAAACATGTGTTAACATTGCCAAAGCAAGTAAGGTAGATAATATATAAAGTGAAATTAACAGTAGACATCACACATACAGAAGTTTCAAAACAATGAAGACATTACAAATGTCATATTATATATATATACAGTGTTTTTACAATGTACAAATGGTTAAGGACACAAGATAAAATAAATAATCATAGATATGGGTTGTATTTACAATGGTGCGTGTTCTTCACTGGTTGCCCTTTTCTCGTGGCAACAGGTCACAAATCTTGCTGCTCTGATGGCACACTGTGGAATTTCACCCAGTAGATATGGGAGTTTTTCAAAATTGGATTTGTTTTCGAATTCTTTGTGGATCTGTGTAATCTGAGGGAAATATGTCTCTCTAATATGGTCATACATTGGACAGGAGGTTAGGAAGTGCAGCTCAGTTTCCACCTCATTTTGTGGGCAGTGAGCACATAGCCTGTCTTGTCTTGAAAGCCATGTCTGCCTACGGCGGCCTTTCTCAATAACAAGGCTATTCTCGCTGAGTCTGTACATAGTCAAAGCTTTCCTTAATTTTGGGTCAGTCACAGTGGTCAGGTATTCTGCCGCTGTGTACTCTCTGTGTAGGGCCAAATAGCATTCTAGTTTGCTCTGTTTTTTTTGTTAATTCTTTCCAATGTGTCAAGTAATTATCTTTTTGTTTTCTCATGATTTGGTTGGGTCTAATTGTGCTGCTGTCATGGGGCTCTGTAGGGTGTGTTTGTGAACAGAGCCCCAGGACCAGCTTGCTTAGGGGACTATTCTCCAGGTTCATTTCTCTGTAGGTGATGGCTTTGTTGTGGAGGGTTTGGGAATCGCTTCCTTTTAGGTGGTTATAGAATTTAACAGCTCTTTTCTGGATTTTGATAATTAGTGGGTATCGGCCTAATTCTGCTCTGCATGCATTATTTGGTGTTCTACGTTGTACACGAGGATATTTTTGCAGAATTCTGCGTGCAGAGTCTCAATTTGGTGTTTGTCCCATTTTGTGAAGTCTTGGTTGGTGAGCGGACCCCAGACCTCACAACCATAAAGGGCAATGGGCTCTATGACTGATTCAAGTATTTTTAGCCAAATCCTAATTGGTATGTTGAAATTTATGTTCCTTTTGATGGCATAGAATGCCCTTCTTGATTTGTCTCTCAGATCGTTCACAGCTTTGTGGAAGTTACCTGTGGCGCTGATGTTTAGGCCAAGGTATGTATAGTTTTTTGTGTGCTCTAGGGCAACAGTGTCTAGAATGAATTTGTATTTGTGGTCCTGGTGACTGGACCTTTTTTGGAACACCATTATTTTGGTCTTACTGAGATTTACTGTCAGGGCCCAGGTCTGACAGAATCTGTGCATAAGATCTAGGTGCTGCTGTAGGCCCTCCTTGGTTGGTGACAGAAGCACCAGATCATCAGCAAACAGCAGACATTTGACTTCAGATTCTAGTAGGGTGAGGCCGGGTGCTGCAGACTTTTCTAGTGCCCGCGCCAGTTCGTTGATATATATGTTGAAGAGGGTGGGGCTTAAGCTGCATCCCCGTCTAACCCCACGACCCTGTGTGAAGAAATTTGTGTGTTTTTTGCCAATTTTAACCGCACACTTGTTGTTTGTGTACATGGATTTTATGATGTTGTATGTTTTACCCCCAACACCACTTTTCATCAGTTTGTATAGCAGACCCTCATGCCAAATTGAGTCGAAGGCTTTTTGAAATCAACAAAGCATGAGAAGACTTTGCCTTTGTTTTGGTTTGTTTGGTTGTCAATTAGGGTGTGCAGGGTGAATACATGGTCTGTTGTACGGTAATTTGGTAAAAAGCCAATTTGACATTTGCTCAGTACATTGTTTTCATTGAGGAAGTGTACGAGTCTGCTGTTAATGATAATGCAGAGGATTTACCCAAGGTTACTGTTGACGCATATTCCACGGTAGTTATTGGGGTCAAATTTGTCTCCATTTTTGTGGATTGGGATGATCAGTCCTTGGTTCCAAATATTGGGAAGATGCCAGAGCTAAGGATGATGTTAAGAGTTTTAGTATAGCCAATTGGAATTTGTTGTCTGTATATTTGATCATTTCATTGAGGATACCATCAACACCACAGGCCTTTTTGGGTTGGAGGGTTTTTATTTTGTCCTGTAACTCATTCAATGTAATTGGAGAATCCAGTGGATTCTGGTAGTCTTTAATAGTTGATTCTAAGATCTGTATTTGATCATGTATATGTTTTTGCAATTTATTCTTTGTTAAAGAGCCAAAAAGATTGGAGAAGTGGTTTACCCATACATCTCCATTTTGGATAGATAATTCTTCGTGTTGTTGTTTGTTTAGTGTTTTCCAATTTTCCCAGAAGTGGTTAGAGTCTGGATTCTTCAATTACATTGAGCTGATTTCTGACATGCTGTTCCTTCTTTTTCAGTAGTGTATTTCTGTATTGTTTTAGTGATTCACCATAGTGAAGGCGTAGACTCAGGTTTTCCGGGTCTCTATGTTTTTGGTTGGACAGGTTTCTCAATTTCTTTCTTAGATTTTTGCATTCTTCATCAAACCATTTGTCATTGTTGTTAATTTTCTTCGGTTTTCTATTTGAGATTTTTAGATTTGATAGGGAAGCTGAGAGGTCAAATATACTGTTAATATTTTCTACTGCCAAGTTTACTCTCAAACTCTCTCTCTAGCTTTCTCTTTAGTTCTCTCTCTAGCTTTCTCTCTAGCTTTCTCTCTAGCTTTCTCTCTCTCTAGCTTTCTCTCTAGCTTTCTCTCTCTCTCCAGCTTTCTCTCTAGCTTTCTCTCTCTAACTCTCTCGCTCTAGATTTCTCTCTAGCGCTCTCTCTCTCTAGCGCTCTCTCTCTCAAGCTCTCTCTCTAGCTTTCTCTTTAGCTCTCTCTCTAGCTTTCTCTCTCTCTTTAGCTTTCTCTCTAGCTTTCCCTCTAGCTTTCTCTCTCTCTCTAGCCCTCTCTTCACTCTAGGTTTCTCTCTAGATTTCACTAGCTCTCTAGCCCTCTAGCTTTCTCTCCAGCTTTCTCTCCAGCTTTCTCTCTCTCGCCAACTTTCTCTCTAGCATTCTCTCTCTCTAGCTTTCTCTCTCTCTAGCTCTCTCTCTCTAGCTCTCTCTAGCTCTCTCTAGCTCTCTCTCTCTCTCTCTCTCTCTCTCTCTCTCTCTCTCTCTCTCTCTCTCGAGCTTTCTCTCTCTCTAGCTTTCTCTCTAACTTTCTCTCTCTCTAGCTCGCTCTCTCCAGGTTCCTCTCTAGCTTTCTCTCTCTCTTTCTCTCTAGCGCTTTCTCTTTCTCTAGCTTTCTCTCTAGCTTTCTCTCTCTCTCTCTAACCCTCTCTATAGCTTTCTCTCTCTCTCTAGCGTTCTCTCTCTCTAGCTTTCTCTCTCTCTAGCTTTCTCTCTCTCGAGCTTTCTCTCTAGCTTTCTCTCTAGCTTTCTCTCTAGCTGTCTCTCCAGCTTCCTCTCTAGCTTTCTGTCTCTCTAGCTCGCTCTCTCCAGCTTTTTCTCTTGCTTTCTCTCTCTCTATCTTTCTCTCTAGCTCTCTCTCTAGCTTTCTCTCTCTAACTTTCTCGCTCTAGATTTCTCTCTAACTTTCTCTCTCTCTCAAGCTCTCTCTCAAGCACTCTCTCAAGCTCTCTCTCAAGCTCTCTCTCAAGCTCTCTCTCTAGCACTCTCTCAAGCTTTCTCTCTCTTTAGCTTTCTCTCTAGCTTTCCCTCTAGCTTTCTCTCTCTCTCTAGCCCTCTCTAGCTCCCTCTAGCCCTCTCTAGCCCTCTCCAGCTTTCACTCTAGCTTTCTCTCTAGCTTTCACTCCAGCTTTCTCTCTCTATCTCTCTAGCCCTCTAGCTTTCTCTCTAGCTTTCTCTCTCTAGCTTTCTCTCTCTTGCTAGCTCTTTCTCTCCAGCTTTCTCTCTCTCCAGCTTTCTTTCTAGCTTTCACTCTCTCCAGCTTTCTCTCCAGCTTTCTCTGCAGCTTTCTCTCCAGCTTTCTCTCCAGCTTTCTCTCCAGATTTCTCTCCAGCTTTCTCTCCAGCTTTCTCTCCAGCTTTCTCTCTAGCTTTCTCTCCAGCTTTCTCTCTAGCGTTCTCTCAAGCTTCCTCTCTAGCTTTCTCTCTAGCTTCCTCTCTCTCTCTCTCTCCAGCTTCTGCAGCTTTCTCTCCAGCTTTCTCTCCAGCTTTCTCTCCAGATTTCTCTCCAGCTCTCTCCAGCTTTCTCTCCAGCTTTCTCTGCAGCTTTCTCTCCAGCTTTCTCTGCAGCTTTCTCTCCAGC
>NW_027010926.1:0-27556 GCF_036934945.1 Oncorhynchus masou masou | reverse complement strand
ATTACTGCCCTTGTGGAGCAACACAGACATGACGACATGTGACTGGTGCACTCTGCTGCCTGCTGCCATGACGATGGGCCCACCTCCAGTATGGGCTCCCTGGATGTCCATCATCTCCCCATAGTCTGGAAGGAGGAGGGGAGAGAGAATAGGGAGAGGAGATGGGAGAAGAAGGAGAATAAGAGAGGGAGAGGGATGGATGGACAGAGAAGGGAGAAAGTAACGATGGAGGAGAGGAGAATGGAGAGAGAAGGAGAATAGAGAAAAGAGGGAGAGATGGATGGACAGAGAGAGAAGTATGATGGAGGGAGGGAGAATGGAGAGAGAAGGAGAATAGAGAGGGAAGATGGATGGACAGAGAAGGAAAGCACGGGAGAGGAAGAATGGAATGGAGAGAAGGAGAATAGAAAGAGAGGGAGAGATGGATGGACAGAGAGAGGAGGTACTTGATGGAGAGAGAGGAGAATGGAGAGAAGAAAGGAGAATAGAAGGAGAGAGATGGATGGACAGGATAGGAAAATGTGATGGACAGAGAGGAGAATGGAGAGAGAAGGAGGAATAGAGGAGAAGATGGATGGACAGAGAAGGGAGAAATAGCGATGGACAGAGAGGGAGAATGGAGAGAGAAGGAGAATAGAGGGGAGAGATGGATGGACAGAGAAGGGAGGAATGCGATGGACAGAGGGAGAATGGGAGAGGAGAATAGAGGGAGAGATGGATGGACAGAGAAGGGAGAGAGTAGCAGATGGACAGAGGGAGAATGGAGAGAGAAGAATAGAGAGGAGAATGGATGGACAGAGAGGAGAAATAGCGATGGACAGAGAGGGAGAATGGAGAGAGAGAAGAATAGAGGGAGAGAGATGGATGGACAGAGAAGGAGAAATAACGATGGAGGGGGGAGAATGGAGAGAGAAGGAGAATAGAGAGGGAGAGAGATGGATGGACAGAGAAGGGAGAGAGTAACGATGGACAGAGAGGGAGAATGGAGAGAGAAGGAGAATAGAGAGGGATGGGATGGACAGAGAAGGAAATAACGATGGACAGAGAGGAGAATGGAGAGAGAGTAAGGATGGATGGACAGAGAAGGGAGAGTAAGATGGACGGAGAGAATGGAGAGAGAAGGAGAATAGAGGAGAGAGATGGATGGACAGAGAAGGAGAGAGTAACGATGGACAGAGAGGGGAGAATGGAGAGAGAAGGAGAATAGAGAGGGAGAGATGGATGGACAGAGAAGGAGAGAGTAACGATGGACAGAGAGAGAATGGAGAGAGAAGGAGAATAGAGAGGGATGGATGGACAGATGGATGATGGACAGAGAGAGGGAGAATGGAGAGAGGAGAATAGAGAGGGAGAGAGAGATGGATGGACAGAGAAGGGAGAGAGTAACGATGGACAGAGAGAGAAAGTGATGGAGCAAGAGGAAGTACAACAGCGAGAAAAGAGATCAAACAATAAGTAGGGACAGAAAGATTAAAGGTGAGACACTAAACTAATCTAGCTAACATCCCTTGTCTGGCTACAATGACATCATCTGTTACTGTACATGACATCAGTTTATTAAGGTAGAAAGAGATTTCTCTCTTTATAGATTTCAGATTCATGTGTTTTAAAAAAATGTTTTGCTCTTTCAAATATTGTATTTTTTATTTTGCGACATTGCTCACATACAGTTGAAGATGGAAGTTTACAGTTTTCACTTAGGTTGGAGTCATTAAAATTTTCAACCACTCCACAAATTTGTTGTTAACAAACTACAGTTTTGGCAAGTCGGTTAGGACATCTACTTTGTGCACGACACAAGTAATTCTTCTAACAATTGTTTACAGACAGATTATTTCACTTATAATTCAATGTATCACAATTCCAGTGGGTGAGAAGTTTACATATACTAAGTTGACTATACCTTTAAACATCTTGGAAAGTTCCAGAAAATGATGTCATGGCTTTAGAAGCTTCTGATCCTTTTGAGTCAATTGCAGGTGTACCTGTGGATGATTTCAAGGCCTACCTTCAAACTCAGTGCCTCTTTGCTTGACATCATGGGAAAATCAAAGAAATCAGCCAAGACCTCAAAAATAAAATTGTAGACCTCCACAAGTTCATCCTTGGGAGCAATTTCCAAACGCCTGAAGGTACCAAGTTCATCTGTACAAACAATAGTACGCAAGTATATAAACACCATGGGACCACGCAGCCGTCATACCGCTCAGGAAGGAGACACGTTCTGTCTCCTAGAGATGAAACGTACTTTGGTGCGAAAAGTGCAGTTCAATCCCAGAACAGCAAAGGACCTTGTAGAATACTGGAGGAAACAGGTACAAAGTATCTGTATCCACAGTAAAAGCGAGTCCAATATCGACATAACCTGAAAGACCGCTCAGCAGGAAAGAAGCCACTGCTCCAAAACCTCCATAAAAAGCCAGACTACGGTTTGCAACTGCATGTGAGTGATAAAGATTGTACTTTTTGGAGAAATGTCCTCTGGTTTGATGAAACAAAAATAGATGGCTGGCCATAATGACCATCGTTATGTTTGGAGGAAAAAGGTGGTGGCTGAAAGCTGAAGAACACCATCCCAACCGTGAAGCACGGGGGTGGCAGCATCATGTTGTGGGAGTGCTTTGCTGCAGGAGGGACTGGTGGACTTCACAAAATAGATGGCATCATGAGGGAGTAAAATGATGTGGATATGTTGAAGCAACATCTCAAGACATCAGTCAGGAAGTTAAAGCTTGTATAAAATGGGTCTTCCAAATGGACAATGACCCCAAGCATACTTCCAAAGTTGTGACAAAATGGCTTAGGACAACAAAGTGAAGGTATTGGGAGTAGCCATCCACAAACCCTGACCTAATCCTATAGAAAATGTGTGGGCAGAACTGAAGCCGAGTGTGTGAGCAAGGAGGTGACTCAGTTATCCAGCTCTGTCAAGGAGGAATGGGCCAAATTCACCCAACTTATTGTGGGAAGCTTGGAAAGGCTCCCTGAAACGTTTGACCCAGTTAAACAATTTAAAGGCAATGCTACCAAATACTAATTGACTGTATGTAAACTTCTGAACCACTGGGAAATAAAAGCTGAAATAAATCACTCTACTATTCTGACATTTCACATTCTTAAAATACTGGTGACCTAACTGACTAAAACAGGGAATTTTTACTAGGATTAAATGTCAGGAATTGAAAACGGGTTTAAATGTAGTTGGCTAAGGTGTATGTAAAACTTCCGAATTCAACTGTAGATGAGGTATACATTTATGTATGTGATTGTCCGTAAGTGAGTCAGACAGGCATCATAAAACACATATTATACTGAGAATAAACAACATGGAAATGAATAGGAAGCGAGAATTTTGGAAACCAACAGAAGGAAGCGAGCAGACAGAGCAGAGCATGCTGGGGCAGAGAGAAGCAACATGGAGAACAGACCAGCTCCACAAGAGCCAAAAAGAGAGGAGAGGAGAAGACCAGGAGGAGAGGAGAGCGGGAGGGGAAGAAGGCCAGGAGGAGAGGAGAGCAGGGGAGGAGAAGACCAGGAGGAGAGGAGAGCAGGAGAGGAGAAGACCAGGAGGAGAGGAGAGCAGGAGAGGAGTAGACCAAGAGGAGAGGAGAGCAGGAGAGGAGTAGACCAAGAGGAGAGGAGAGGAGAGCAGGAGACCAAGAGGAGAGGAGAGCGGGAGGGGAAGAAGACAAGGAGGAGAGGAGAGCAGGAGGGGAAGAAGACCAGGAGGAGAGGAGAGCAGGAGAGGAGACCAAGAGGAAAGGAGAGCGAGAGAGGAAGAAGGCCAGGAGGAGAGGAGAGCAGGAGAAGAGAAGACCAGGAGGAGAGGAGAGCAGGAGAAGAGAAGACCAGGAGGAGAGGAGAGCGGGAGGGGAAGAAGACCAGGAGGAGAGGAGAAAACCAGGAGGAGAGGAGAAAGACCAGGAGGAGAGGAGAGCGGAGGATGAGGGGAGAAAGACCAGGAGGAGAGGAGAGCGGGAGAGGAGAAGGACCAGGAGGAGAGGAGAGGCGGGGAGGGGAAGAAGGCCAGGAGAGGGAGAGGGGGAGGGAAGAAGGCCAGGAGGGAGAGGAGAAGGCCAGGAGGAGAAGAGAAGGCCAGGAGGAGAGGAGAAGGCCAGGAGGAGAGGAGAAGGCCAGGAGGAGAGGAGAGCGGGAGGAAGAAGGCCAGGAGGAGGGAGAGGGGAAAGGCCAGAAGGAGAGGAGAGGGGAAGGCCAGGAGGAGAGGAGAGGGGAAGGCCAGGAGGAGAGAAGAGAAGAAGGGGAGGAGAGGAGAGCGGGGGAGGGGAAGAAGGCCAGGAGGAGAGGGAGAGGAGAAGGCCAGGAGGAGAGAAGAAGGCCAGGAGGAGAGGAGAGAAGGCCAGGGGAGGAGAGGAGAAGGCCAGGAGGAGAGGAGAAGGCCAGGAGGAGAGGAGAGAAGGCCAGGAGGAGGAGAGAGGCGGGAGGGGAAGAAGGCCAGGAGGAGAGGAGAGGGGAAGGCCAGGAGGAGAGGAGAGGGGAAGGCCAGGAGGAGAGGAGAGGGGAAGGCCAGGAGGAGAGAAGAAGGCCAGGAGGAGAGGAGAGGAGAAGGCCAGGAGGAGAGGAGAGGAGAAGGCCAGGAGGAGAGGAGAGGAGAAGGACCAGGAGAGTAGAAGGACCAGGAGGAGAGGAGAGCGGGAGAGGAGAAGGACCAGGAGGAGAGGAGAAGGACCAGGAGGAGAGGAGAGCGGGAGAGGAGAAGGAGAGGAGGAGAGGAGAGCGGGAGAGAAGAAGGCCAGGAGGAGAGGAGAGTGGGGAGGAGAAGGACCAAGAGGACAGGAGAGGGACAGGAGGAGAGGAGAGCTTGAGAGGAGAAGGCCAGGAGGAGAGGAGAAGTCCAGGAGGAGCGTGAGAGGAGAAGGCCAGGAGGAGAGGAGAGGAGAAGGCCAGGAGGAGAGGGAGGAGAAGGACCAGGAGGTAGAAGGACCAGGAGGAGAGGAGGGCGGAGAGAGGGAGAAGGACCAGGAGGAGAGGAGAAGGACCAGGAGGAGAGGAGAGCGGGGAGAGGAGAAGGAGAGGAGGAGAGGAGAGCGGGAGAGAAGAAGGCCAGGAGGAGAGGAGAGTGGGAGAGGAGAAGGACCAAGAGGACAGGAGAGGGACAGGAGGAGAGGAGAGCTTGAGAGGAGAAGGCCAGGAGGAGAGGAGAGGGACAGGAGGAGAGGAGAGGAGAGGGACAGGAGGAGAGGAGAGGAGATGGACAGGAGGAGAGGAGAGGGACAGGGAGGGGAGGAGAGGGACAGGAGGAGAGGAGAGGGACAGGAGGAGAGGAGAGGGACAGGAGGAGAGGAGAGGGACAGGGAGGAGAGGGACAGGAGGAGAAGGAGAGGACAGGAGGAGAGAGATGGACAGGAGGAGAGGAGAGGACAGGAGGAGAGGAGGCCAGGAGGAGGAGGCCAGGAGGAGAGGAGAGGAGATGAGAAGGACCAGGAGGAGAGAGATGGACAGGGAGGAGAGGAGAGGGACAGGGAGAGGGAGGGACAGGAGGAGGATGGACAGGAGGAGAGGAGATGGACAGGAGGAGAGGAGAGGGACAGGAGGAGAGGAGGCCAGGAGGAGAGGAGGCCAGGAGGAGAGGAGAGGAGATGAGAAGGACCAGGAGGAGAGGAGATGGACAGGAGGAGAGGAGAGGAGAAGGATCAGGAGGAGAGAGACAGGGCAGCGGGGTTCTCAGGCCATGCAGGAAGCATAAAGCCAGAACATAACAACAGAAAAGCCCCACTAAAACTAAAAAACTAAAAGGATGACAATAAGGGTAAACCAAAAGTAGAAAGAATCAGAAAAATGTAAACATTAAAGAAATGCCTTCACCTTATTTCTTCAGGATGGAGCTGATGATCTGTTATACATATGAGTCGCTGCTCTTTGACTGTTCAGCAGGAAAACCATGAAATTAAAATGATAAAACATAACATGCTGCCTGGACAGGAGACCCCGCATTCACACTCCCTAGAAAGGTCTTTTTTTGGGGGCCAAATTGAATTCAAAGTTCAACAGGAAGTGACTTTAAGGTTTTTGGTAATGTAACCCTTGACATAACGATACTGTGACAGGGTAGGAACAAAGTGTAACAGGGTAGGAGCAACGTGTGACAGGGTAGGAACAAAGTCTAACAGGGTAGAAACCAAAGTGTAACAGGGTAGGAACCAACGTGTGACAGGGTAGGAACCAAAGTCTAACAGGGTAGAAACCAAAGTGTAACAGGGTAGGAACCAACGTGTGACAGGGTAGGAACCAAAGTCTAACAGGGTAGGAAACCAAAGTGTAACAGGGTAGGAACTAAAGTGTAACAGGGTAGAAACCAACATGTAACAGGGTAGAACGACAATGGGACAGGGTAGAAACCAACATGTAACAGGGTAGAAACCAACATGTAACAGGGTAGAATGACAGTGTGATAGGGTAGTGTGACAGGGTAGGAACCAAAGTGTAACATGGTAGGAAACCAACGTGTAACAGGGTAGAAACCAACGTGTAACAGGGTAGGAACCAATGTGTAACAGGGTAGGAATCAACGTATAGCAGGGTAGAAACCAACGTGTAACAGGGTAGGAACCAATGTGTAACAGGGTAGGAATCAACGTATAGCAGGGTAGAAACCAAAGTGTGACAGGGTTTTGTCGATGTCTCTACTACTGCGGAACCCCACAGGACCTAGCCGTCACAATGGAAGGGGACCCGAGGGCACGACCTGGGTTCGTGAAGAATTACAGTGAACAGCATTGAAGAAAAAAACGACTGCACTAACAGAGGAAGAGGACAAAACTAAATCAGAGCAAAGAAAGAAAAAGACATTTTTAACATATTCTATTAAAACAAAATGAAACTGGTTACTGAATATCTCACATGCAAATTGTCAGGCATGCTGCAGTGAACATAAATGAAGACAACGGAGCCAGAACAAAAACTAGACAGCAAAGAGAAGGGGTATAGTGAACCAAACCAAAAAGTGCAAAAAAGGAAACACAGAGTCAATTATCAAAGCATTTATTTGTGTCCCAGAGAACCCAGACCCAACAGTGCTGAGAGGAGAGGACCATCATACAGGGACCAACATGGTACTGCCCCACTGAGAGGAGAGGACCATCAGAACTGGGACCAACATGGTACTGCTACACTGAGTGGAGAGGACCATCAGAACTGGGACCAACATGGTACTGCTACACTGAGTGGAGAGGACCATCAGAACTGGGACCAACATGGTACTGCCCCACTGAGAGGAGAGGACCATCAGAACTGGGACCAACATGGTACTGCTACACTGAGTGGAGAGGACCATCAGAACTGGGACCAACATGGTACTGCCCCACTGAGAGGACCATCAGAACTGGGACCAACATGGTACTGCCCCACTGAGAGGAGAGGACCATCAGAACTGGGACCAACATGGTACTGCCCCACTGAGAGGAGAGGACCATCAGAACTGGGACCAACATGGTACTGCCCCACTGAGAGGAGAGGACCATCAGAACTGGGACCAACATGGTACTGCCCCACTGAGAGGAGAGGACCATCAGAACTGGGACCAACATGGTACTGCCCCACTGAGAGGACCATCAGAACTGGGACTAACATGGTACTGCCCCACTGAGAGGACCATCAGAACTGGGACCAACATGGTACTGCTACACTGAGAGGAGAGGACCATCAGAACTGGGACCAGCATGGTACTGCTACACTGAGAGGAGAGGACCATCAGAACTGGGACTAACATGGTACTGCCCCACTGACAGGAGAGGACCATCAGATCTGGGACTAACATGGTACTGCCCCACTGAGAGGAGAGGACCATCAGAACTGGGACCAACATGGTACTGCCCCACTGAGAGGAGAGGACCATCAGAACTGGGACCAACATGGTACTGCCTCACTGAGAGGAGAGGGCC
Source organism: Oncorhynchus masou masou (assembly GCF_036934945.1). NCBI lineage: Eukaryota > Metazoa > Chordata > Actinopteri > Salmoniformes > Salmonidae > Oncorhynchus > Oncorhynchus masou. The sequence continues at coordinate 19,658 of NW_027010926.1, read as the reverse complement.
ATCATACTGGGACCAACATGGTACTGCCTCACTGAGAGGAGAGGGCCATCAGAACTGGGACCAACATGGTACTGCCCCACTGAGAGGAGAGGACCATCAGAACTGGGACCAACATGGTACTGCCCCACTGAGAGGACCATCAGAACTGGGACCAACATGGTACTGCCCCACTGAGAGGAGAGGACCATCAGAACTGGGACCAACATGGTACTGCCCCACTGAGAGGAGAGGACCATCAGAACTGGGACCAACATGGTACTGCCCCACTGAGAGGAGAGGACCATCAGAACTGGGACCAACATGGTACTGCCCCACTGAGAGGAGAGGACCATCAGAACTGGGACCAACATGGTACTGCCCCACTGAGAGGAGGACCATCAGAACTGGGACCAACATGGTACTGCTACACTGAGAGGAGAGGACCATCAGAACTGGGACCAACATGGTACTGCCCCACTGAGAGGAGAGGACCATCAGAACTGGGACCAACATGGTACTGCCCCACTGAGAGGAGAAGAGGACCATCAGAACTGGGACCAACATGGTACTGCCCCACTGAGAGGAGAGGACCATCAGAACTGGGACCAACATGGTACTGCAACACTGAGAGGAGAGAAGAGGACCATCATACTGGGACCAACATGGTACTGCCCCACTGAGAGGAGAGGGCCATCAGAACTGGGACCAACATGGTACTGCCCCACTGAGAGGAGAGGGCCATCATACTGGGACCAACATGGTACTGCCTCACTGAGAGGAGAGGGCCATCAGAACTGGGACCAACATGGTACTGCCCCACTGAGAGGAGAGGACCATCAGAACTGGGACCAACATGGTACTGCCCCACTGAGAGGACCATCAGAACTGGGACCAACATGGTACTGCCCCACTGAGAGGAGAGGACCATCAGAACTGGGACCAACATGGTACTGCCCCACTGAGAGGAGAGGACCATCAGAACTGGGACCAACATGGTACTGCCCCACTGAGAGGAGAGGACCATCAGAACTGGGACCAACATGGTACTGCCCCACTGAGAGGAGAGGACCATCAGAACTGGGACCAACATGGTACTGCCCCACTGAGAGGAGAGGACCATCAGAACTGGGACCAACATGGTACTGCTACACTGAGAGGAGAGGACCATCAGAACTGGGACCAACATGGTACTGCCCCACTGAGAGGAGAGGACCATCAGAACTGGGACCAACATGGTACTGCCCCACTGAGAGGAGAGAAGAGGACCATCAGAACTGGGACCAACATGGTACTGCCCCACTGAGAGGAGAGGACCATCAGAACTGGGACCAACATGGTACTGCAACACTGAGAGGAGAGAAGAGGACCATCATACTGGGACCAACATGGTACTGCCCCACTGAGAGGAGAGGGCCATCAGAACTGGGACCAACATGGTACTGCCCCACTGAGAGAGAGGGCCATCATACTGGGACCAACATGGTACTGCCTCACTGAGAGGAGAGGGCCATCAGAACTGGGACCAACATGGTACTGCCCCACTGAGAGGAGAGGACCCTCAGAACTGGGACCAACATGGTACTGCCCCACTGAGAGGACCATCAGAACTGGGACCAACATGGTACTGCCCCACTGAGAGGAGAGGACCATCAGAACTGGGACCAACATGGTACTGCCCCACTGAGAGGAGAGGACCATCAGAACTGGGACCAACATGGTACTGCCCCACTGAGAGGAGAGGACCATCAGAACTGGGACCAACATGGTACTGCCCCACTGAGAGGACCATCAGAACTGGGACCAACATGGTACTGCTACACTGAGAGGAGAGGACCATCAGAACTGGGACCAGCATGGTACTGCTACACTGAGAGGAGAGGACCATCAGAACTGGGACTAACATGGTACTGCCCCACTGACAGGAGAGGACCATCAGAACTGGGACTAACATGGTACTGCCCCACTGAGAGGAGAGGACCATCAGAACTGGGACCAACATGGTACTGCCCCACTGAGAGGAGAGGACCATCAGAACTGGGACCAACATGGTACTGCCTCACTGAGAGGAGAGGGCCATCATACTGGGACCAACATGGTACTGCCTCACTGGAGAGGAGAGGGCCATCAGAACTGGGACCAACATGGTACTGCCCCACTGAGAGGAGAGGACCATCAGAACTGGGACCAACATGGTACTGCCCCACTGAGAGGACCATCAGAACTGGGACCAACATGGTACTGCCCCACTGAGAGGAGAGGACCATCAGAACTGGGACCAACATGGTACTGCCCCACTGAGAGGAGAGGACCATCAGAACTGGGACCAACATGGTACTGCCCCACTGAGAGGAGAGGACCATCAGAACTGGGACCAACATGGTACTGCCCCACTGAGAGGAGAGGACCATCAGAACTGGGACCAACATGGTACTGCCCCACTGAGAGGAGAGGACCATCAGAACTGGGACCAACATGGTACTGCTACACTGAGAGGAGGGACCATCAGAACTGGGACCAACATGGTACTGCCCCACTGAGAGGAGAGGACCATCAGAACTGGGACCAACATGGTACTGCCCCACTGAGAGGAGAGAAGAGGACCATCAGAACTGGGACCAACATGGTACTGCCCCACTGAGAGGAGAGGACCATCAGAACTGGGACCAACATGGTACTGCAACACTGAGAGGAGAGAAAGGACCATCATACTGGGACCAACATGGTACTGCCCCACTGAGAGGAGAGGGCCATCAGAACTGGGACCAACATGGTACTGCCCCACTGAGAGGAGAGGGCCATCATACTGGGACCAACATGGTACTGCCTCACTGAGAGGAGAGGGCCATCAGAACTGGGACCAACATGGTACTGCCCCACTGAGAGGAGAGGACCATCAGAACTGGGACCAACATGGTACTGCCCCACTGAGAGGACCATCAGAACTGGGACCAACATGGTACTGCCCCACTGAGAGGAGAGGACCATCAGAACTGGGACCAACATGGTACTGCCCCACTGAGAGGAGAGGACCATCAGAACTGGGACCAACATGGTACTGCCCCACTGAGAGGAGAGGACCATCAGAACTGGGACCAACATGGTACTGCCCCACTGAGAGGAGAGGACCATCAGAACTGGGACCAACATGGTACTGCCCCACTGAGAGGAGAGGACCATCAGAACTGGGACCAACATGGTACTGCTACACTGAGAGGAGAGGACCATCAGAACTGGGACCAACATGGTACTGCCCCACTGAGAGGAGAGGACCATCAGAACTGGGACCAACATGGTACTGCAACACTGAGAGGAGAGAAGAGGACCATCATACAGGGACTAACATGGTACTGCCCCACTGAGAGGAGAGGACCATCAGAACTGGGACCAACATGGTACTGCCCCACTGAGAGGAGAGGACCGTCAGAACTGGGACCAACATGGTACTGCCTCACTGAGAGGAGAGGACCATCAGAACTGGGACTAGAGTACAATTTTTTTTGATTACTGTCCCAACAACAACAACAACAAAATACTTAAAGGCATAATTCTGTCCTTGAAACTTTACCTTGAAGTAGTGTAGAATTCCATTCATTACTATGGAGGACTGTTTCCTACTGGGGAGTACCAAAATGGCCGACCGGTGGCTTCAAAACCTCTCAATGGCCAATACACAGCACTCCGCTATCTAGGGTTTATTTTCGGAAAGTTTTCAGATCCTTCGACTTTTTCCACATTTAGTCACATATCAGCCTTATTCTAAAATGTATTAAATTGATGAGGGGGGGGGGGGTGAACAATCGTCAAACAAAACCCTATAATGATAATAAAAAAACTGTTTTTTAGAAAATGTTGCTAATTTACTACAAATAAAAAACTGAAATATGACATTTACATAAGTATTCAGACCCCTTACTCAGTACTTTGTTGAAGCACCTTTGGCAGCGATTACAGCCTTGAGTCTTCTTGGGGTGTGACGCTACAAGCTTGGCCCACCTGTATTTGGGGAGTTTCTCCCATTCTTCTCTGCAGATCCTCTCAAGCTCTGTCAGGTTGGATGGGGAGTGTTGCTGCACAGCTATTTTTAAGGTCTCTCCAGAGATGTTCAATCGGGTTCAAGTCTGGGCTCTGGCTTGGCCACTCAAGGACATTCAGAGACTTGTCCCGAAGCCACTCTGGCGTTGTCTTGGCTGTGTGCTTAGGGTGGTTGCCCTGTTGGAAGGTGAACCTTCGCCCCAGTCAGGTCCTGAGCGCTCTGGAGCAGATGCTGCCACCACCATGCTTCACCGTAGGGATGGTGCCAGGTTTCCTCCAGATGTGACGCTCGGCATTCAGGCCAAAGAGTTCAATCTTGGTTTCATCAGACCAGGGAATCTTGTCTCTCATGGTCTGAGTCCTTTAGGTGCCTTATGGCAAACTCAGAGCGGGCTTTCATGTGCCTTTTACTGAGGAGTGGCTTCCGTCTTGCCACTTTACCATAAAGGCCTGATTGGTGGAGTGCTGCAGAGATGGTTGTCCTTCTGGAAGGTTCTCCCATCTCCACAGAGGAACTCTGGAACTCTGTCACAGTGACCATCGGAGTCATGGTCACCTCAGTGATCAAGGCCCTTCTCCCCTCCCTGACCAAGGCCCTTCTCCCCCGATTGCTCAGTTTGGCCAGGTGGCCAGCTCTAGGAAGAGTCTTGGTGGTTCCAAACTTCTTCCATTTAATTATGTTGGAGGCCACTGTGTTCTTGGGGACCTTCAATACTATTGGAGGCCACTGTGTTCTTGGGGACCTTCAATTCTGTTGGAGGCCACTGTGTTCTTGGGGACCTTCAATACTGTTGGAGGCCACTGTGTTCTTGGGGACCTTCAATACTGTTGGAGGCCACTGTGTTCTTGGGGACCTTCAATACTGTTGGAGGCCACTGTGTTCTTGGGGACCTTCAATACTGTTGGAGGCCACTGTGTTCCTGGGGACCTTCAATACTGTTGGAGGCCACTGTGTTCTTGGGGACCTTCAATACTGTTGGAGGCCAGTGTTCTTGGGGACCTTCACTGTTGGAGGCCAGTGTTCTTGGGGACCTTCAATACTGTTGGAGGCCACTGTGTTCTTGGGGACCTTCAATACTGTTGGAGGCCACTGTGTTCTTGGGGACCTTCAATACTGTTGGAGGCCACTGTGTTCTTGGGGACCTTCAATACTGTTGGAGGCCACTGTGTTCTTGGGGACCTTCAATGCTGCAGAAATGTTTTGGTACCCTTCCCCAGATCTGTGCCTCGACACAATCCTGTCTCGGAGCTCTACGGACTATTCCTTCGACCTCATCGCTTGGTTTTTGTCTCTGACATGCACTGGCAACTGTGGGACCTTATATAGACAGGTGTGTGCCTTTCCAAATCATGTCCAATCAACTGAATTGACCACAGGTGGACTCCAATCAAGTTGTAGAAACATCTCAAGGATGATCAATGGAAACAGGATGCAGCTGAGATCAATTATGAGTCTCATAGAAAAGGGTCAGAATACCTTTCTGTTGAAAAAGTTTAATACATTTGCAAAAATGTCTAAAAAAAAAACCTGTTCTTGCGTTGTCATTTTTGGGGGTATTGTGTGTAGACTGCTGCCATTCCATTTTAGATTAAGACTGTAACGTAACGAAATGTGCAAAAAGTCTGAATGCACTGTACAGTAGTACATTGATGCGTAGAGCCTTTTACCCTGGCAATTGAATGAATGATTCTGTCTCTATGGTATGATCTACAGAAGTACAAGCAGTCGGTTGATTCAAGGTTCCTACAGGGGAATATTGACGTCAATGCTGAATGAAGGGGGCTTCAGGTAACCAGGCAACGGTATGAATCACTTACATCGGATTGGCTTCATGTTCGTCTCCCACCCCCCCTTCCATTTCTGTCCTTCCTCTCACTGCCCCACCCATCTCTCCCTCTCCTTCTCCCCCCTCCCATTTCTGTCCTTCCTCTCTCTGCCCCGCCCTCTCTCCCTCTTTCGCCTCCTTCTCCCGCCCTCCCATTTCTGTCCTTCCTCTCTCTCTCCCCCGCCCTCTCTCCCTCTCTTTTCCTCTCCTTCTCCCCCCACCTCCCATTTCTGTCCTTCCCTCTCTCTGCCCTGCCCTCTCTCCCTCTCTTTTCCTCTCCTTCCCCCCACCCTCCCATTTCTGTCCTTCCTCTCTCTCCCCCGCCCTCTCTCCCTCTCTTTTCCTCTCCTTCTCCCCCCCCTCCCATTTCTGTCCTTCCTCTTCTCCCCCGCCTCCTCTCTCCCTCTCTTTTCCTCTCCTTCTCCCCCCCCCTCCCATTTCTGTCCTTCCCTCTCTCCCCCCCGCTCTCCCTCTTTTCCTCTCCTTCTCCCCCCACCCATTTCTGTCCCTCTCTCCCCGCCTTCTCCCTCTCCCTCCCCCCACCCATTTCTGTCCTCCTCTCTCCCCCGCCCTCTCTCCCTCTCTTTTCCTCTCCTTCTCCCCCCCCCATTTCTGTCCTTCCTCTCTCTCCCCCGCCCCTCTCCCTCTCTTTTCCTCTCCTTCTCCCCCCCCCCATTTCTGTCCTTCCTTCTCTCCCCGCCCTCTCTCCCTCTTTTCCTCTCCTTCTCCCCCCTCCCATTTCTGTCCTTCCTCTCTCTCCCCCCCCTCTTCCTCTCTCCCCCTTCTCCCCCTCCCATTTCTGTCCTTCCTCTCTCTCCCCCACCCCTCCCCTCTCTTCCTCCCCTCCCCCCCCCTCCCATTTCTGTCCTTCCCTCTCCCCCGACCCTCTCCCCTCTTTTCCTCTCCTTCTCCCCCCTCCCATTTCTGTCCTCTCTCTCCCCCATGCCCTCTCTCCCTCTTTCTCCTCTCCTTCTCCCCCCACCCATTTCTGTCCTCTCTCTCCCATGCCCTCTCTCCCTCTCTTTTCCTCTCCTTCTCCCCACCTCCCATTTCTGTCCTTCCCTCTCTCTCCCCCACCCTCTCTCTCCTCTCTTTCCCTCTCCTTCTCCCCCTCCCATTTCTGTCCTTCCTCTCTCTCCCCCACCCTCTCTCCTCTCTTTTCCTCTCCTTCTCCCCCCTCCCATTTCTCTGTCCTTCCCTCTCTCTCCCGACCCTCTCTCCCTCTTTTCCTCTCCTTCTCCCCCCACCCCATTTCTGTCCTTCCTCTCTTTCCCTGCCCTCTCTCCCTCTTTTCTCTCCTTCTCCCCCATTTCTGTCCTTCCTCTCTCTCCCCCACGCCCTCTCTCCCTCTCTTTCCTCTCCCCATTTCTGTCCTTCCCTCTCTCTCTCCGCCCTTCCCCCCCCCCCTCTCGGTCTCTAGTTTTGTCATTTTGTATTAAAGAGAGAGCGTAAACTCAACAGCCATCCCCTCCTCTCTAACTCTCCCAACCAACCAACCAACCATCCTCTCCCCTCTCTAACTCTCACAACCAACCAACCATCCTCTCTCCCTCTCTAACTCTCCCAAGCAGCCAGCCATCCTCTCTCCCTCTCTAACTCTCCCAACCAACCAACCATCCTCTCTCCCTCTCTAACTCTCCCAATCAGCCAGCCATCCTCTCCCCTCTCTAACTCTCCCAAGCAGCCAGCCATCCTCTCTCCCCTCTCTAACTCTCCCAAGCAGCCAGCCATCCTCTCTCCCCTTTTCTAACTCTCCCAACCAACAACCATCCTCTCTCCCTCTAACTCTCCCCAAGCAGCCAACCATCCTCTCTCCCTCTCTAACTCTCCCAATCAGCCAGCCATCCTCTCTCCCCTCTCTAACTCTCCCAAGCAGCCAGCCATCCTCTCTCCCTCTCTAACTCTCCCAAGCAGCCAGCCATCCTCCCTCCTTTCTAACTCTCCCAACCAACCCAACCATCCTTTCTCCCCTCTCTAACTCTCCCAAGCAGCCAACCATCCTCTCCCCCTCTCTAACTCTCCCAAGCAGCCAGCCATCCTCTCCCCTCTCTAACTCTCCCCCAGCCAGCTGTCCTCTCTCCCCTCTCTAACTCTCCCCCCAAGCAGCTAGCCATCCTCTCTCCCTCTCTAACTCTCCCCAACCAACCAACCATCCTCTCTCCCCTTTCTAACTCTCCCAACCAACCAACCAACCATCCTCTCCCCTCTAACTCTCCCAAGCAGCCAGCCTTCCTCTCTCCTCTCTAACTCTCCCAAGCAGCCAGCCATCCTCCTCCCCTTTCTAACTCTCCCAACCAACCAACCATCCTCTCTCCCCCTCTCTAACTCTCCCAAGCAGCCAGCCATCCTCTCTCCCCCTCTCTAACTCTCCCCAAGCAGCCAGCCATCCTCTCCCTCTCTAACTCTCCCAACCAACCAACCATCCTCTCTCTCCTCCCTAACTCTCCCAAGCAGCCAGCCATCCTCTCTCCCTCTCCTAACTCTCCCCAAGCAGCCAGCCATCCTCTCTCCCCTCTCTAACTCTCCCAAGCAGCCAGCCATCCCCCTCTCCCCTCTCTAACTCTCCCCAAGCAGCCAGCCATCCTCTCTCCCCCTCTCTAACTCTCCCAACCAACCATACAAGCTCTAACCTACCCTGCACTGTTGGATAAGGCCACGGGGACAAAGTGACACCCAGAGGTTTAGATGGGAGGGTAAGATGGGGAGGGATGGACCAGGAGGTGAATGTGGGTAGTGAAGTTTGTAAGGGGGTGGGGAGTCAGGTGATAGATAAAAACCTTTCATGACATTAGGATCTGTGAGGTTCCGCCAACAGATCATTGAGATCATAGCCTGGAGTCTGTCCTCTTCCTCTTCATCATCATCCAGCGAGGGAGCACGGCTGCCCATGGTGTGGTGGTAGTTTATGGTCACTGCTATATAACCAGGTAATAATACACACAGATAACACAGTTAAACATATTACACAGCGCCATCTATAGGCCTGGTGGTGTGGTGGTAGTTTATGGTCACTGCTATATAACCAGGTAATAATACACACAGATAACAGTTAAACATATTACACAGCGCCATCTATAGGCCTGGTGGTGTGGTGGTAGTTTATGGTCACTGCTTACAGTCTCTACAGCTTACAGCCTCTACAGCTTACAGCCTCTACAGCTTACAGCCTCTACAGCTTACAGCCTCTACAGCTTACAGCCTCTACAGCTTACAGCCTCTACAGCTTACAGCCTCTACAGCTTACCGTCTCTATAGCTTACAGTCTCTATAGCTTACAGTCTGTACAGCTTACAGTCTCTACAGCTTACAGTCTCTATATCTTACAGCCTCTACAGTGTGTGTGTGTGTGTGTGTGTGTGTGTGTGTGTGTGTGTGTGTGTGTGTGTGTGTGTGTGTGTGTGTGTGTGTGTGTGCGTGTATTGGAAGGGGAAACTCACTGGGTCGTGGTGGTGTCCAGGATATGACGATAATGAACACATAGTCAGCTGCTGTCTGCTCCTCCCCTCCTGATCTACCAGCCTGACTGTGCTGGTCCTTCCCTACCTTAGGAAACACCTTACCCTAGAATATACATACACACACACACACACACACACATACACATTATACACTGTCGCAGGAGTTAGCAAATTCATTTATAGTTTATGTATACTAGATCACTGTATTTATGGTTTTGCTGTGTGGCTCAGTTGGTAGAGCATGGTGCTGTAATGCGGGAGTAGTGGGTTTGTTCTGACCACCCATGCGTAAAACATATGCGGCATGGCTGTAAGTCGCTTTGGATAAGTGTCTGCGAAATGACACATATTATATATATTATAATTATTATATTATGTATATTATAATTATTATATTATGTATATATTATAATTATTATGTTAAATTATAATTATTATGTTATATATATATATAATGATTATATTATAATTATTATGTTATGTATATATTATAAGTATTATATTAAATTATAATTATTATGTTATGTATATATTATAATTATTATATTAAATTATAATTATTATATTATATATATATTATAATTATTATGTTATATTATAATTATGTTATATATATTTAAATATTATATTATAATTATTATATTATATTATATATTATAATTATTATATTATATATATATATATATATATTATAATTATTATGTTATGTATATATTATTGTAATTATTATGTTAAATTATAATTATTATGTTATATATAATTATAATTATTATATTATAATTATTATATTATATATATTATATTATAATTATTATATTATAATTATTATATTATATATACACTGCTCAGTGGTTCTGCAGGTGGTAACCACAGACCACTACTCAGTTCCTATGCTTCCTGGCTGAAGTTTTGGTCACTTTTGAATGCTGAGGGTGCTTTCCTCTAGTGGTAGCATGAGACTGAGTCTACAACCCACACAAGTGGCTCAGGTAGTGCAGCTCATCCAGGATGGCATATCAATGCGAACTGTGGCAAGAAGGTTTGCTGTGTCTGTCAGCGTAGTGTTCAGAACATGGAGGCTTACCAGAAGACATATCAGTACATCAGGAGACGTGGAGGAGGTCGTGTGAGGGCAACAACCCAGCAGCAGGACCCATTACTTCCGCATTTGTGCAAGGAGGAGCAGGAGGAGCACTGCCAGAGCCCTGCAAAATGACCTCCAGCAGGCCACAAATGTGCATGTGTCTGCTCAAATGGTCAGAAACAGACTCCATGAGGTGGTGGTATGAGGGCCCGACGTCCACAGGTAGGGGTTGTGCTTACAGCCCAACACCGTGCAGGACATTTGGCATTTGCCAGAGAACAACAAGATTGGCAAATTCGCCACAGGCGCTCTGTGCTCTTCAGAGATGAAAGCAGGTTCACACTGAGCATGTGACAGTCTGGAGACACCGTGGAGAACATTCTGCTGCCTGCAACATCCTCCATGACCAGTTTGGTGGTGGGTCAGTCATGGCGTGGTGTGGCATTTCTTTGGGGGGCCGCACAGCCCTCCATGTGCTCGCCAGAGGTAGCCTGACTGCCATTAGGTACCGAGATGAGATCCTCAGACCCCTTGTGAGACCATATGCTGGTGCGGTTGGCCCTGGGTTCCTCCTAATGCAAGACAATGCTAGACCTCATGTGGCTGGAGTGTTTCAGCAGTTCCTGTAAGAGGAAGGCATTGATGCTATGGACTGGCCCGCCCGTTCCCCAGACCGGAATCCAATTGAGTACATCTGGGACATCATGTCTCGCTCCATCCACCAATGCTACGTTGCACCACAGACTGTCCAGGAGTTGGCTGGATGCTTTAGTCCCAGGTCTGGGAGGAGATCCCTCAGGAGACCATCCGCCACCTCATCAGGAGCATGCCCAGGCGTTGTAGGGGAGGTCATACAGGCACGTGGAGGCCACACACACTACTGAGCCTCATTTTGACGTGTTTTGGACATTACATCAAAGTTGGATCAGCCTGTAGATGTGGTTTTCCACCTTAATTTTGAGTGTGACTCAAATCCAGACCCTCCGTGGTTGATAAATTTGATTTCCATTGATAATTTTTGTGTGATTTTTTGTTGTCAGCATTAAACTATGTAAAAAGAAAAAAGTATTAATAAGAATATTTCATTCATTCAGATCTAGGATGTGTTATTTTAGTGTTCTCTTTATTTTTTTGAGCAGTGTATTATATTATATATATATTATAATTATTATATTATATTTATTATATTATATATATTATATTATCATTATTATATTATATATATTATAATTATTATAAATATTATATTCTAACTACTATATTATATTATAATTATTATATTATATTATCTATATTATATATATTATCATGTTTATTATATTATATTATAATTATTAAATTATATATATATTATAATTATATAGTCGTAGGTGTAGGCTGTCTTACTATCCAGGTCTGTACCCAAACAATTCGAGCTTCTACTTTTAAAAATCCAGAAACAAGTTTCTCACCGTTGCCGCTTGCTGTAGACCACCCTCTGCCTCCAGTGGTGCCCTGGACACCATATGTGAATTGATTGCCCCCCATCTATCTTCAGAGTTCGTACTGTTAGGCGAGCTAAACTGGGACATTCTTAACACCCCAGCCATCCTACAATCTAAGATAGATGCCCTCAATCTCACACAAATCATCAAGGAACCTACCAGGTACAATCCTAAATCCGTAACCATGGGTAACCCTCATAGATATCATCCTGACCAACCTACCTCTAAATACACCTCTGCTGTCTTCAACCAGGATCTCAGCGATCCTCCATTGCCTACGTCGTAATGGGTCCAGGACAAACGACCACCCTCATTACTGTCAAACGCTCCCTAAAACACTTCTGCGAGCAGGCCTTTCTAATTGACCTGGCCCGGGTATCCTGGAAGGATATTGACCTCATCCAGTCAGTAGAGAATGCCTCGTTATTCTTTAAAAGTGATTTCCTCTCCATCTTAAATAAGCCCCATTAAACAAATGTACAACTAAGAACATATTCTTGGTTCACCCCAGACTTGACTGCCCTTGACCAGCACAAAAACATCCTGTGGCGTTCTGCTTTGGCATCGAATAGACCCCACGATATGCAACTTTTCAGGAAAGTCAGGAACCAATATACTCAGTCAGTTAGGAAAGCTATGGCTAGCTTTTTCAAACAGAAATTTGTTGCCTGTAGCACTTATTCTCCATGGACTTTAGTGTCTCAAATATTTGGGAATAAGAGCACCTCCTCCCAGCTGCCCACTGCACTGAGGATAAGAAACACTGTCACCACTGATAAATCTACAATAATCAATAATTTCAATAAGCCTTTTTCCGGCTGGCCACCTGGCTACTCTCCTACCCGGCCAACATCTCAGTTAGGAAAATTTCAATAAGCATTTTTCTCGGCTGGCCTCCCACCTGCCTATCCCTACCCCCTCTGTCAACAGCCCTGCACCCCCTGCAGCAACTTGCCCACCCCCCCACTTCTCCTTAGCCCAAATCCAGACAGCTGATGTTCTGAAAGAACTGCAAAATCTGGATCCCTACAAATCAGCTGGGCTAGACAATCTGGACCCTCTCTTTCTAAAATTACCCGCCAAAATTGTTGCCTGTTCAACCTCTTCGTATTGTTTGAGATTCCCAAAATTGGAAAGCTCCTGCGGTGATCCCCCTCTTCAAAGGGGGAGACACTCTAGACCCAAACTGTTATAGACCTATATCCATCCTGCCCTGCCTCTCTAAAATCTTTGAAAGCCAAGTTAATAAACAGATCACTGAACATTTTGAATCCCACCGTACCTTCTCCACTATGCAATCTGGTTTACGAGCTGGTCATGGGTGAACCTCCGCCACGCTCAAGGTCCTAAGCGATATCATAACCGCCATCAATAAAAGACAGTACTGTGCAGCCGTCTTCATCGACCTGGCCAAGGCTTTCGACTCTGTCCATCACCGTATTCTTATCGGCAGACTCAACAGCCTTGGTTTCTCTAATGACTGCCTCACCTGTTTCACTAACTACTTCTCAGATATAGTTCAGTGTGTCAAATCGGAGGGGCTGTTGTCCGGACCTCTGGCATTCTCTATGGGAGTGCCACAGGGTTCAATTCTCGGGCCGACTCTCTTCTCTGTATATATGAATGATGACTCTTGCTGCTGGTGATTTTCTTATCCACCTCTACGCAGACGACACCATTCTGTATACATCTGGTCCTTCTTGGGACACTGTGTTAACAAACCTCCAAACGAGCTTCAACGCCATACAACTCTCTTTCCGTGGTCCTCCAACTGCTTTTAAATCCTAGTAAAACTAAATGCATGCTCTTCAACAGATTTCTGCCTGCACCCTCCGCCGACTAGCATCACTACTCTGACGGTTCTGACTTAGAAAACGTGGACAACTACAAATACTTAGGTGTCTGGTTATACTGTAAACTCTCCTTCCAGACTCACATTAAGCATATTCTATCCAAGATTAAATCTAGAATCGTCTTCCTATTTTGAAACAAAGCCTCCTTCACTCGTGCTGCCAAACATACCCTCGTAAAACTGACTACCAATCCTCGACTTCGGCGATGTCATTTACAAAATAGCCTCCAACACTCTACTCAGCAAACTGGATGTAGTCTATCACAGTGCCATCCGTTTTTATCACCAAAGCCCCATATACCACCCACCACTGCAACCTGCATGCTCTCGTTGGCTGGCCTCACTACATATCCGTCACCACACCTACTGGCTCCAGGTCATCTACAAGTCTTTGCTAGGTAAAGCCCGCCTTATCGCAGCTCACTGGTCACCATAGCATCACCCACCCATGGCACGCGCTCCAGCAGGTATCCATCTGTCTTGCATAGATTGTCAACAGTCCAAAAAAGGATTGTGCCAATGACAAGGCCAAGCTGGCCTGACCCTTAGAACATTCTGCATACTGATAAAGTTTAGTAAAGCGAAAGAAATTGTCTATTGCACATACGTTTTCCACAATACTTCTTCCAGGCATTTAAACATGATACCATTTGCTTTACAGCTGGAAATTCACTGGTCATCCCCAAAGCCAACACTTCCTTTGGTCGCCTTTCCTTCTAGTTCTCTGCTGCCAATGACTGGAACGAATTGCAAAAATCACTGAAGCTGGAGTCATATCTCCCTCTCTAACTTTAAGCATCAGCTGTCAGGCAGCTTACCGATCACTGTACCTGTAACACAGCCAATCTGTAAATAGCACCCCCACTACCTCATCCCCATACAATATTTATTTGATTTATCTTGCTCCTTTGCACGCCAGTATCTCTAATTGCACATTCATCTTCTGCACATCCTACCATTCCAGTGTTTAATTGCTATACTGTAATTACTTTGCTACCATGGCCTATTTATTGCCTTACCTCCCTTATCTTACCTCATTTGCACACACTGTATATAGACTTTTTCTACTGTATTATTGACTGTGTGTTTGTTTATTCCATGTGTAACTCTGCTTTATCTGTCAGTGATCAGTAAGCTGCTTGACGGTCACATCTGTAAATAGCCAACACCCAACTACCTCATCCCCATATTATTACTTACCCTCTTGCTCTTTTGCACCCCAGTATCTCTACTCTACACATCATCATCTGCACATCCATCACTCCAGTATTAATGCTAAATTGTAATTATTTCAACTCAATGGCCTATTTATTGCCTTACCTACCTACTCGTCTACATTTGCACACACTGTACGTTTGTTTATGTGTAACTCTGTGTTGTTGTTTTTGTCACACTGCTTTGCTTTATCTTGGCCAGGTTGCAGATGTAAATGAGAACTTGTTCTCAACTGGCCTACCTGGTTAAATAAAGGAGAAATAAAACATACTGATCAATTCACACCACTACATACTGACCAATACACACCACTACATACTGACCAATACACACCACTACATACTGACCAATACACACCACTACATACTGACCAATACACACCACTACATACTGATCAATACACACCACTACATACTGATCAATACACACCACTACATACTGATCAATACACACCACTACATACTGATCAATACACACCACTACACACCACTACATACTGACCAATACACACCACTAGATACTGACCAATACACACCACTACATACTGATCAATACACACCACTACACACCACTACATACTGATCACTACACACCACTACATACTGACCAATACACACCACTACATACTGATCAATACACACCACTACACACCACCATACTGATCAATTCACACCACTACATACTGACCAATCACTACACACCACTACATACTGATCAATTCAATACACACCACTACACACCACTACATACTGATCAATACACACCACTACATACTGACCAATACACACCACTACATACTGATCAATACACACCACTACATACTGATCAATACACACCACTACATACTGATCAATACACACCACTACATACTGATCAATACACACCACTACATACTGATCAATACACACCACTACATACTGATCAATACAACCACTCACACCACTACATACTGACCACTACACACCACTACATACTGATCAATACACACCACTACATACTGATCAATACACACCACTACATACTGATCAATACACACCACTACATACTGATCAATACACACCACTACATACTGATCAATACACACCACTACATACTGATCAATACACACCACTACATACTGATCAATACACACCACTACATACTGATCAATACACACCACTACATACTGATCAATACACACCACTACATACTACATACTGATCAATACACACCACTAGATACTGATCAATACACACCACTACATACTGATCAATACACACCACTACATACATACTGATCAATACACACCACTACATACTGATCAATACACACCACTACTGATCACCACTACATACTGATCAATACACACCACTACATACTGATCAATACACACCACTACATACTGATCAATACACACCACTACATACTGACCAATACACACCACTACATACTGATCAATACACACCACTACATACTGACAATACAATACACACCACTACATACTGATCAATACACACCACTACATACTGATCAATACACACCACTACATACTGATCAATACACACCACTACATACTGATCAATACACACCACTACATACTGACCAATACACACCACTACATACTGATCACACCACTACATACACACCACTACATACTGATCAATACACACCACTACATACTGATCAATACACACCACTACATACTGATCAATACACACCACTACATACTGATCAATACACACCACTACATACTGATCAATACACACCACTACATACTGATCAATACACACCACTACATACTGATCAATACACACCACTACATACTGATCAATACACACCACTACATACTGATCAATACACACCACTACATACTGATCAATACACACCACTACATACTGATCAATACACACCACTACATACTGATCAATACACACCACTACATACTGATCAATACACACCACTACATACTGATCAATACACACCACTACACACCACTACATACTGACCAATACACACCACTACATACTGATCAATACACACCACTACATACTGACCAATACACACCACACACCACTACATACTGACCAATACACACCACTACATACTGATCAATACACACCACTACATACTGATCAATACACACCACTACATACAATGACCAATACACACCACTACATACTGATCAATACACACCACTACATACTGATCAATACACACCACTACATACTGACCAATACACACCACTACATACTGATCAATACACACCACTACATACTGATCAATACACACCACTACATACTGATCAATACACACCACTACATACTGATCAATACACACCACTACATACTGATCAATACACACCACTACATACTGACCAATACACACCACTACATACTGATCAATACACACCACTACATACTGATCACTACACACCACTACATACTGATCAATACACACCACTACATACTGACCAATACACACCACTACATACTGATCAATACACACCACTACATACTGACCAATACACACCACTATGATCACTACATACCGACCAATACACACCACTACATACTGATCAATACACACCACTACATACTGATCAATACACACCACTACATACTGATCACTACACACCACTACATACTGATCAATACACACCACTACATACTGATCAATACACACCACTACATACTGACCAATACACACCACTACACACTGATCAATACACACCACTACATACTGACCAATACACCACTACATACTGATCAATACACACCACTACATACTGATCAATACACACACTACATACTGATCAATACACACCACTACATACTGATCAATACACACCACATACTGATCAATACACACCACTACATACTGATCAATACACACCACTACATACTGACCAATACACACCACTACATACTGATCAATACACACCACTACATACTGATCAATACACACCACTACATACTGATCAATACACACCACTACATACTGACCAATACACACCACTACATACTGACCACACTACATACTGATCAGCACCCACCACTACATACTGATCAATACACACCACTACATACTGGCTCAATACACACCACTACATACTGATCAATACACCACTACACACCACTACATACTGATCAATACACACCACTACATACTGATCAATACACACCACACATACTGACCACTACACACCACTACATACTGACCACTACACCACTACACACCACCCATACTGATCAATACACACCACTACATACTGACCAATACACACCACTACATACTTACTGACCAATACACACACTACATACTGATCAATACCACCACTACACACCACTACATACTGATCCAATACACACCACTCCCTGGTTAAATAAAGGTGTTCAATACCTCCCTGGTTAAATAAGGTGATCTCCAATACGCACCACTTACATACTGATCTCAACTAGCCTCCCTGGTTAAATAAGGTGATCTCCACTACATACTGACCAATACACACCACTACATACTGGTTAAATAAATGATCACAACTAGCATACCACTTAAATAAAGGTGATCTCAACTGGCCTCCCTGGTTAAATAAAGGTGTTCTCAACACCCTCCCTGGTTAAATAAAGGTGATCTCAACTAGCCTACCTGGTTAAATAAGGTGATCTCAACTGGCCTACCTGGTTAAATAAAGGTGATCTCAACTAGCCTACCAGGTTAAATAAAGATGATCACAACTAACCTACCTGGTTAAATAAAGGTGTTCACAACTAGCCTACCTGGTTAAATAAGTGTTCTCAACTGGCCTCCTTGTGAAAATAAAGGTGTTCTCAACTGGCCTCCACCTGGTTAAATAAAGGTGTTCTCCAACTGGCCTCCCTGGTTAAATAAAGGTGTTCTCAACTAGCCTCCCTGGTTAAATAAAGGTGTTCTCAACTAGCCTCCCTGGTTAAATAAAGGTGATCTCAACTAGCCTCCCTGGTTAAATAAAGGTGTTCTCAACTGGCCTCCCTGGTTAAATAAAGGTGTTCTCAACTAGCCTCCCTGGTTAAATAAAGGTGTTCTCAACTGGCCTCCCTGGTTAAATAAAGGTGTTCTCAACTAGCCTACCTGGTTAAATAAAGGTGTTCTCAACTAGCCTACCTGGTTAAATAAGGTGTTCTCAACTAGCCTACCTGGTTAAATAAAGGTGTTCTCAACTAGCCTCCCTGGTTAAATAAAGGTGATCTCAACTAGCCTCCTGGTTAAATAAAGGTGTTCTCAACTAGCCTCCCTGGTTAAATAAAGGTGTTCTCAACTAGCCTCCCTTGTTAAATAAAGGTGTTCTCAACTGGCCTCCCTGGTTAAAATAAAGGTGTTCTCAACTGGCCTCCTGGTTAAATAAGGTGTTCTCAACTGGCCTCCTGGTTAAATAAAGGTGTTCTCAACTAGCCTCCCTGGTTAATAAAGGTGTTCTCAACTGTGTCCTGGTTAAATAAAAGGTGTTTCTCCAGCTAGCCTACCTGGTTAAATAAAGGTGTTCTCAACTGGCCTCCCTGGTTAAATAAAGGAGAAATAAAACATAAATAATAAAGTCATCCTTTACTTTCTGTGACCAGGTGTTGTTAAATCTGTTCTGGAGTCAGGTCTTAGTAACACGCACTTACTACTGAACTGAGAGCAGGTCTTACCTTGCCTCTCTGGCTCCAGAGTGGTGGCTCTATAGTATCAGATCTGTTCTGAGACCAGGTCTTACCTTGCCTCTCTGGCTCC